>NC_143549.1:21026250-21185000 GCF_054136105.1 Typopeltis vanoorti | reverse complement strand
TAATCCTGGATTTAAATGAAATCCATCACTGGATTTCATTTAAAATTAGGTGTCTTGAGTCAGCCATCTCTGATTGGCTGATAGTGGCAACTAACTGCCTCTCAGTCTCCAAAAGTTAGAAATAGTACTAAAAGGCCTTGTAGTACTATAGGGAATCAAAGGAATGAACAGTAATTGAAATATCTCAGCAAATTAGCCATGAGAACACATGCAATTTGCATACAAAAATACTTGTGAAGGTGGGCAGTAGATGGCATTGTATATTATTGGTAGTATTGGCGTTGTGTGCTGCAGTTTGAGGATCAAATAGAAGACTCAGTGAGTTGGGTGTAGTGGAGAATCCTTGGAGTCTCCAGAGGTGTTAATAATATCTCAAGTTGTTAAACATGTGATAAATGATATTTGAAATATTAAAATATTTAGAAAAAGTCCCACAAAAATGTTTTTCGGAAATATTACTTCAAAAGAAAAGATAGATAGATAGATAGAGAGAGGGGGGGGGTTTCAAAGATCTGCATTTACACAGTTTAAGGCATAAAACCTTGATACATAGCACTTTTAACGAGAAATTAAGAATGTAGAGACAAAGAAAATAATTAAAATATTTACATAATTATGAATGAAATACGAGAAGATGATTACTATTTTATTCCCTCTGATGGTTCAAAGTCATTATTCCCTTTTGCTCAAAGTTTAACATTGACGCTTTTTTTTTTAAAATCTATATAGAACATTTTGATGAAGATAATGAATCTAATGCATCAGAAATATTATGTCAATTGGATAACTTAAATAAGCTGAAGGTATGGGATAAGGTAAATTTCTATCAGGTTAACGTGGATAAGTGTAAGGTGATGCACTTCGGAAGGATGAGATCACATGCTATTTACTATATATATATATCAATGGAAATGAACTGCAAGAAGTTGACGAGGTAAGGGATTGGGAGTTACTGTGAAGAGAGAACTTAAGTTTGGAGGGTATATTGCAAAGGTTGCCAAAACATCACATCAAATTACATGGTTGTTGAAGAACACAATGAAAAGCAGGGATAAGGAAATGATTGTCCCAATTTATAAGGCATTAATAAGACAGCATTTGGAATATTGTGCAAAGATCTGATCACTTGGGGATGAAGAAAGAGTGGAGTAGATTCAGATGCACGTTACAAAGATTGTTCTAGGTTTGTGGGATGTTTCCTACGCGGATAGATTCAAGGTGTGTAAGCTCCGAAAATTAGCTGATAGATGTGGGAGAGGAGATATGAGAGAGTCATCTAAATTATTAGAGAGGTTTTATAGGAATAATACTGATGCCTTTTTAAGACCAGTGCAGGAAGGGAAAGAACGAAGGGCAATCCTTTGAGATTGCATAAGAG
Source organism: Typopeltis vanoorti (assembly GCF_054136105.1). Classification (NCBI taxonomy): domain Eukaryota; kingdom Metazoa; phylum Arthropoda; class Arachnida; order Uropygi; family Thelyphonidae; genus Typopeltis; species Typopeltis vanoorti. Next base: position 21,183,622 of record NC_143549.1, on the reverse strand, counting down.
TGGTTAACAAGGGTGTTAGGACTAGATTTTTTTGCTTGGAGGGTTGCGAATGGCTGGAATGCTTTGCCTGAGATGGTTGGGAATGAATTTAACAAGTATGACAGGTATGTGCAGCAAGTAAAAGAAAAATGTATATGGCAGAATAATTTTAAGGAATGCCGATGCTAGGAAGGTGACTGAATCAGTTGAAGTATAGTAGAATTACTAAGTGAACACTTTGCAAGAATATATCATCCAGGCGGTGAAATTGCAGGAATATCATACAGGAATATACCAACTCGAGTCTTACGTGAATCGGCAGAGGAATTGTCAGTGCCCTTGACCATACTGCTTAATCTGTCTCTGATCTGGGTCAGTCCAGAGGGGGAAATAGTTCCATTGTATAAAGGAGGCTCTAAGAATGCTGTTGCAAATGACTGACCGATCAGCATATCAGGAGCCATTGTCAAAGGATTGGAGAAGTTGGTCAAGAGTAAAATACAGGAATGGATAGATGGAAATGGGATACTGAGGGATGGTTTTGTGAAGGGTAGATCATAACTCAGTAACTTGCTCATGTTTTATAATACATAGAGTGATGGCTGAATTGGATAAAGGTAATGGGTTTACAGTGATGATACAGCTGGACTTTGCAAAGGCCTTTGACACGATACCACATAAAATGCTAATCAGTAAACTGCAGCACATCGAAATGGATATAGAGTTGGTGAGATGGATAGGAGGGTAGTTGATGGAGAGATATCAGAGAGTAGCTTATTCAGGAGTAGAGTCCAAAAGAAGGTCTGTGACCAGTGGTGGGGCACAAGGTTCTGTTCTTGGACCACTGCTATTTAATTTGTTTATTAATGATATACGGTATAGGATGAGTGGAACCGTTCAGTTATTTGCCAAAGATGCAAAGTCGGGTAGATCAATAGTGATAGTGAATACACGTGATGTCTAAATTTTGCAAGATGATTTGGATTGGCAGACTGGGCTAATCAGAATGGTTGTTGGTTTAATGTAGTAAAGTGTAAGGTTATGCACTTTGGGGGTGAAACGATTATCAGCAGTACATCACGTTGGTGGAACTGTACTCCAGGAAATTGACGAAGCCAGAGACTTGACACTTGGTTATTGAAGAATAATTTGACGACCAGAGACAAGCAGATTATTGTTCCTCTTTATCGAGCCTTGATAACACTCTATCTTCATTACTGCGTGTAGATCTTGGTGCCAGTGTTTCTTGGTGACAGGAAGGAGGTAGAGAGGAACCAGAGGTGAGTGACCAAGATGGTAGCTGATATTGATTTTATTCTCTCATCACACGCACAGAAACAGAAGAGGAAACTGGTGTATCGATCAGCGAACGCTCATAAAATCAATAATTGTGAGGCAGTTGAATACATGGAATAAAGAAAACATTCTGTATCTGATAGATTTTTCTGAAATGAACGAAAAACGCCAAGACTTTCAATATTTTTTCAATATTGTACAGCTTATTCTTTGTCTTCCAGGAAGTACAGCACCTGTTGAGAGAATATTTTCTGTTGTGAACAGTATGTGGTCAAAAGAGAAATCTGGATTTAGTGGTGAGGCAATGAGGGCTATGCTAGTTGCAAGACAAAATTGTGTCATGGAGTCAGAGATTTTACAATAAGGTGTTGAAAGATAGAAATTCGCTGCGTAAGATCACTTCTTCTGAGAAATATTCATCGTACGAATACGATCGTGATGAAATACAGTCCCCCTCTACATCTACCTAAGTTTTGTATGGGTTCTGCCACTGAAGAATAATGGTAAGCTCAATATGTTTATTTAATATAAACTTTATTTCATTGTCTTACTTTTCCATGAATGGAGAATATTACATAATTCCATCCCGTTTTAGTCCAAAGGATATATGGTCAGCCTAGTCTAAGGACTCCAAGTTAGCAGTATTAATAATGATGATAGTACAGTATTGTGTGAATAATGGTTAGTGTGTCGATGTACGATCTCCTGCGATGAGTCTTTTGACTGCGCAGAGAGGCCGTTATAATAACAATAATTGAAAAAAAATGCTTAACACTACTATAAAAATTACGTGTACAGATTAGTCAAAAACAGAATTTTTATCTTGGAATGAACTGGAAAAAGTACACATAACTTAGATCTGTTATTCTAAGCATTATTGAGAATTAAATCGAGTACAGAATGCGAAAGAATATTTCCAGAGACAGGTAAATTTTGTCACGAAAATACACTGATGAAATGTTATAATATTTTAATAACTGATGAAATGCTATATTTTAAAAACTTATTTTGCAAATGCAAAATGTTTACATTTTCATTCAAATCTAATATTACTTCTCTTGATTTTTTTTTTTTTTTTTGCAGCTGGTATAAAAATGTGAAGCATATGCAATTATCATGTTAGTATGTATATAATTGCATTAACAAATGCAATTATTAAAATTGTGCATTTTTTTGTTTACTATGTGCTTCAATTTTTACTTTGTTATACATTAATTAAAAATAAAATTTGTTTCAAACCTCTATATTATTATTATTCAGGTCTCCATGGAGTTTAAAGACTCATCCTGGGAGGTTCTTCCTAGGAAACACAAATCTATCATACCACTCCTTGACCGTTCTTGCTCTCACCACTCTATCAAGCATACATTCCATTGTTCAACCACCCTCCATGCGAAGAAACCGCTCCTCACACTTCCTTTCGTAACCTCCAGGGATAGCCCTTGTCATCGCTCCTTCCCACTGTTCCACCAAGTGAAAGAAGTCATCAGTGTCAACTACCTCTCAACAGTTTAAAAGTCTCAATCATATCACCTCTCTTTCTATATACCAAACTCCGTGTGTTGAGGCTTAGGTGCTGTGAAGAATTCATGTTGGAGGTTTAATGGAATATTATCAGCACTGAGAAAGGATTAAAAATAATTTAATACTTCCAATATTTCTTCTTCAACAGAGATATCTTAATGGATTACAAAAAAACTTTTTGTAACAACACACACAAAATAATACAATAGAGAGTGAAACTTAAGTCCTATCTAGGTAGAGTGACCATATGTACCGTTTTATTTTTTTCATATTTCCGGCCGTCCCGTCGTTTTCATAAAAATGTCAATCTTGCCCGTTTTTAATAAAAACTATAAATTTATTTTGGTAACACCAATTGTGTTACATAGTAATTCTTTTCTGTTGACAATTCTTATATTATGGTGCTTACTTGAGTTTTGTTGATGCTAAGTTGGAATTTGTTTTATTACCTGCCTTTTCGATATTTGCCTTGGTTCCCTGATGAAAACAGGGAACCAGGAGGGCCTTGTTTAACCAAGTTATGCTGAGTCAACATGGCATTTCATCAAGTCCATCATTTTCTTTTAAGCCAATGCAGATGCATTTGATTGCTAAATCTCAAATTGCCAGTCTTATTCTTTCAGTATCTGGGTAGATGAAAGAAACATTACACTAAAGTCGAAGCATAGACTTCCCTATTTGACCACAGTTACTTAATTATTGCATAGAACATTTTGAAGAAAAGAACAACTCTCCATCTGTCACTTGATTGCACAATGTTCATGATGTTTTTCTATTTGGTCTTGTTCTAATGAAAAATTAGATATATTTTCATTCTTAAATTAAAAGCCATTTTCCTAGGATAAAATCTACATTAACAAAATAAAATGGCATCCTTCCTTTTCTTGATAAGACACTTGTAAAGCAAGAAAACAATGATTCTCTTGGCATTTTTATTAATAAGAAACTAATTTTACTGGAAGTTTGTTCTCCAGGATTCAATGCATAACTTCCATCACAAAAATTTGGACATGCCAAGTATCACCAACCACAATGCAAACAATTCCTATTCTTCTGAGACTCTCTCAGACAAGAATTACATAATATTGTAATTGTTAAGTTTTCCCACTTGGTTGTATACTATAAATTAAAGATACCAAGAAATTATAATCTTGGTTTAATCCTTTATCCAAGTGTAAGCAAACAAAGTTTGCGACTGGGCAACTCGTATATAGAGACTAATGACTTGCCTTAGCATCCTATAATGCAAAGCATATACCCTTATGAACATGTATAATGCTATGCATTAGTGGAAGAGTCACTACCCAGATTGAGGTCTCATCAGTGGGAGCCAGAAGTAATACCAAGGTTGAAGTAATGCAGAAGTCATATTTCCATAACAAGTAGCCAAAAGGTTTCACACCTTATTACTAAAATATTCTGGAGTAGAGATAGATATTGAAAGTTTTTCACTTGGTTATACTATAAATTGGGTCTAGGTTGTGACCCTTCACATAATGCATAGCATTATATATGTCCGTAAGGATATGTGATTTGCATCATGGGATACTAAGACAGGTGATGTGAAGTCTTCAGCATATATATGCTAGTTGTCCAATTGTAAATCAAAGTTATGCAAACTTTGTTTGCTTACTTGGATAAAGGATTAAACCAAGAATATACTTTCTTGGTGTCTTTAATTTATTGTAATTCTAGTCCAATCTTGGATAATGGCATTTCAGACATTAGAAAAATATCTATTTGCTATAACAAAGTCATCTCTGGAATACATTTTTAGATGTCTAAAAATTTTGATATTCATCTGACTCAGATCTTGTCCAAACTCCTTTCTTAGCTCACTCAAGTTTATTAGATTCCTTGTTCCTATAGCTTTTGCCATTTCAACCAGCTTGTTATACTGTTCATTCATTCATGATGTTTAGAGAAGAAAATAAATGTGTAAAGATATTTCAACTTGGTCACCAAAGCATCTTCATAGGCACAAAAGCACATACACATCAGCAGGAATCCAAACAGATTGACTGCAAAAGAGGAAGATCATTACAGTCATAACTGATGCTTTCTATGGGTGCAGTGATGAAATCTTATTCAAGGTTTCATAAACGATGATCTTCCAGATTTTTCACAACAGGATGCAGCTAAACTTGAAGTTCAGAGAATGTTGTTTATTATTCAGGCCTTCATGGAGTCAAAAGACTCATCGTGGGAAGACCTTCTTATGAAACAAAATCTATCATATCACTCCTTGAACTCATTGACTGTTCTTACTCTAACCACTCTCAGGCAATGCATTCCACTGTTCTACCACCCTCAGTAAAGAAACCACTCCTCACCCTCTTGCTCACAGCTTCCTTTCGTAGCTTCCAGGGATGGTCCCCTTTTCATTGCTCCTTCCCACCGTTCCACCAAGTGAAAGAAGTCCCCAATGTCTATCCTGTAACTCCTCTCAACAGTTAAGTCTCGATCATATCACATCTCCTCCTATCCACCAAAATCTGCAGTCCACATTCTCTCAGTCGATCCTCGTAACTGATATTGTACAGTCCTGAAACCATCTTTTGATATTGCAGTAGATTCCAGAAATAGTCTCTCTGCTTTAAATCTCTTCCTGTATAGGATATAGGTTTCCATCCATTGGATCTGGTGGTTTCATATCCATGGCATGGCTACTACTCTATCGGTAATGCAGATGGTGAATACAGTTTCTGTGTACTATTAGCTTCTAGATATATATTAAGAAGGGTTGCTAGTTTCTGGTATGGCTTGAAGGAGAGAGTGCATATGTTATCTTTTAAGAATGTGCACAATTTTTCTTAGGTATCTGGATGCAGGGGATGGCAATGGATTTTTTTGTTCTAGATTTTCTTGGAGAGGCAGTTAGGTTTCAAGAATGGATGAAGAGCTCTATTGAATTTTTTTAAGTGTGAAGTTTTAAAAATTGTCCAGGATGTAATTGATTCAGCAGAGAGGCTCATGTTGTCCAAGCATATGATTCTAGCTCTATTTGCTAAGGTTATTATAGCCTCTCTCAGCAGTATGGTGCTATTGAAATATTAGCAAACAGAGCTAATCACATGCTCAGACCACAGTAGTCTCTTAACTGAAATCAATCACATTCAGGATATTTCTTTAGCCAATAGTTTTCCCTCCCTTAACAAAATCAACAGATCTCTCCACCGATCCTCCCAACACAAAAAGCATCCCCCCACTCCCCCCCCAAAAAATAAATAAAAAAAACATTGCCTTCACATCTGGAGTACCTCAGAAAAAAATTGCACGCATTCTTAAGATACAGCATGCAGACTTTCTTTAGGTCTTAACCAAAAACTAGTTATGCTTATCCATTCAACAAAAGATCATCTCTGCCATCTAGACCAGAGCTGTCCGACCTTAGGTAATCCGAGGGTTGCATTAAAAAAAAATATTTATCTGAGGGTCGCATCACAATGCATATCTAGTAATTTGGTCAGCATTAGCAATACAACCTCGATAGCTGAACAAACGAACACTAATCATGTGGTCATGCTCCATGTGAGTGCCTGGAGCATGCATGTCGGAACAAAAGTGTAAGAACACTTCTTTGACACATCTAATATTTGAAAAACATGTGGGTATATAGTGATGTAAAAACACCAAATAAATTACCAACATCGAGATTATCGATTAGTGATAAAATTAAAATATCTAATACTCATTCAATTCAAATTATTTTATTTTTTCACTCGTGAAAATTAAAACCCACAGGTGGGCCACACAAAACCGCACCGTGGGTCACATCCGGCCCATGGGCAGTACTTTGGACAGCCCTGATCTAGACCATCCTGGAGTCTACAGTATCTCTTTCTCCTGCAAACTTACATACATCAGACAAACAGGAGAAAATGCTAATACCCGTCTAAAAGAACACATGCTATGTCGACCATCTGCTCTACAGCCATTCCATGGCAGCAGAGACCATGCTATGGATACAGGATCACCATATCCAATGAGAACAACATCTCTCTTATAGAGGAACAAATTTAAGGCAGAGACTATTTCTGGAATCCATCAGCACTACCACATTCTCCAAATTTAGAGTCAGCTGTATTATTTGTCAAAAATCTGGGAGATAATCATTTTGAAATCTTCAGCTAGGTTCCATCACCACATCTATAGAGGGCACTAGTTAGGACAATAGGAGTCTTCCTTTTATAATCTATCCATGTTTGTCCTGCTGTGTACCTGCATGAATGTGCATAGTATATTTCTTTGTACCCATGAAGATGTCTCAGTGACGAAGGCAAAATACTCCTATTAGGACAATAGGAGTCTTCCTTTTATAATCCATCCATGTTTGTCCTGCTGTGTACCTGCATGAATGTGCATAGTATATTTCTTTGTACCCATGAAGATGTCTCGGTGATGAAGGCAAAATACTGGCTTGTAATCTAACTGGCTAAATAAATTTAGTTAATTATTAGCTGTAGATGTTTCTTTCCTCCACTAAATATCAAAGAGGGATAACGTCCAGCCATCCATGCCAGGTCATACTATTGACATCTGACAATCAGAACATATTAATTACATCAATTTTCTTTAACTTGAGAATAATTCTAGTTCTTGCAGAACACCGAGTTTCTATTCATCAGATATCTTTTGCAAGGATCTTTCAGACAAATTCTTTCAACTTTTAGGAATTCTTTAAAGAATACTAAAAAGTCTTCAATGAAATCTGAATTGCAATGAGGGGAAATGTTAAGCCTGAAATGACCATTAATCTGAAGAATATATTTAATGTGTATATGTATTTTCACACACTTTTAGAGATAATTAAACACACACACACCTGTTATGTAGTAAGCCTTTGTGCATGACTGATCATTGGCTGTGTTTAAAGTGTTCTGTGGCTTCATGAAACCACAGAACACTTCATCAGCAGCAACCTAGATTCAAAGCAGCAGATCACACTTTGTAATATTTGTTTTCTTTCTATTCTTGCTTGATGTTATATATTCATTTGTTGTGCATTTACTATATGTCATAATCTTGATCACAAAATAACTGTTTTGTATAAAATACTTTAGCTTTTTTCTTTACATAATATCAGAAATCTCTCTCTGTTTCTGTTTGCAAATTGCATAGTAGTAAAAACTTTAGAACAACTTTGGCATACTGTACAGAATCTGGTATCTTTATTTAATATTGAATATAAAAGTGAAAGCAATTATAACGTTTTCCATTACTTTAAAAAGTACAGTAAAAATTACAAAGTGGTGCTACAAGTATAAACAAAGATGACAGCCAAGTCATAACAGTCAAATAATGATTATATCTGAACAAGTATTCTGCACAGAAATAATTTCACTCGTGTTGTGGTTTTTATGTTAGAGTTCCACCCAACCGCATTTCTTAAAGTACATGCTCTCCAAATGCAGATGCGTTATTAGCACCATTTTTCTGAGTAATTTGAAACAAACATTTTTTTTAATGAAAAAAAAAAAAAAAAGGAATTTTCTTTCTTAAGGGTTGTATATGAAAATTATTTTCACATCAAAACTTTTTAAAAAAGTATGGCTTTACAACACACCATTTGCTATAATATAATTATCAAGTATTCATACCAGTTAATTAACTTGAAACATTCTTCTCAAGTTTTTTCTTTTTTTTTTTGTAGTACTTCAACATCGATATCTGCACTCACAAGAAGCTAGATTCTTACACCAAAGTTAGAAATACTTTATTCACTTTGTTCAGCTTTTTTACTCTTAAATGCCAAATATACTTCCAATAGGTAGTAGCTTTAGGAAGCATTTTAATGTCATGATCAGATCATGACATTCGTATGAAGCACCATCTCAAAAATTGTTAATAGATGTAACAAGAAATTCCATAACACTGATTCAATAGGTACTGAATATATTTTCTAATTTTAATACTGCTTTTTTAAGCATACTTCCAATGTTTTTAAATATATTTAGTATCCCAAAATATAATTGAAAAATAAATAACATTTAAAAAAAATAATACACATTCATTTTTAAATGCACAGTTTACATTAATTTCAATAAATGGAATCAGTCATCCAGCTAAGTTATAGAGATACAGTCACATAATGGCAGTAGATGGCCCATGATTACAACCATCTCATTACTTCAATTCCAAGATAACTCTACAGCACTTCATTTTGTTAATTACAATTCTGATTTTTTTTTTTTTACCTGATGTGAATTAACTTTATATTTTACAATATATAACCTAATTTACAATATATATTTAAATATAAAGAGATAAAATTAATTCATGCTGATCATAATAGGAATAAATGCAAAAATAGTTTTTCTTAAAAGTAATTTAAATTGCCAGCTAAAATTACTAATCATGAAAATAAATCCATTTCACAATACTTAAGAATAAAAATAACTGTAGCCTGCTACATTTTTTTAAAATTATTTTTAATATAACACATACACTGTTTAACAGTTTTTGAAGCCAAGATACTGAGTTATTGCTGCTTCTTTTAACATCAGTATTTTGCTCTTCCTTTATAATTCACTCATGGTTAATAACTGATTTTTATTTGTTTTTGTAATCTCATCCAAACAATAATTTGTCATTCAGTAATGTAGTATTTGATTTGTCCATTATTTGCTTGCAATATCTTGTCAAAAATATACACACTTAGGTTTGCTGTGCTTCTTCAGAGGATTCTTTTATTTATATAAATGAATCTAGGTGGTGATATATCTGCCTAAAGAAACTTTTTTTTTTCCTGCACAGTATATGTAAAACTTATAATAAATTATTCTTTATTAAGCTGTGTATCTTCACTAATGAGAATTAAAGCTTGGCAAGAGTAGCTTTCAACATCACTAAATCTCATAAAAATTAATTCAGACCATCACATACAAAACAAGTCACATTAATCAAATATTTCATCACAGAAACAAGAGCACATATAAACATAAGAATAATGTAGCACAAATATAGAAGCATACATCTTAGTTTAAGTGTTCTCATAGAAAAAATAAAGTGAGTTCCAACAAATGGAAAATTCTGTGTTAGCATTTTCTTGAATTAATAAAACTTTGCACTGAATGCTGGCTATCATAATTTCCTACACAACAGTAATACATCTTTATGTAAGCTATTCACGCATTTTCATAATCTTCAAAAAACTGTTAACAAAACATGTGTTAAAAATCAGATAAATAATTCAAAAGTCAGTCTGAAATAAGTTTTGCCAATTTAAACTAGAATAAAAATTATGCCACCCAATCCTCATGCTTGCACACTGTAATTTTGAATAAAGTTTTCTTTTGACGTGTGATATGCAGAAAGAACCATACAAACCAAGGCAGTTGAAATTACTTAAATATACTTCTTTGGCAAATTATGTGCATGCAGGGTATCCTAAAATATGAACATCCTCACATGAATGCACTCATTCTGCTTCATTCACAGTTTATTAACTGTGACAATGGAAGAAATTAAATCATAAACATGAAGGAGAATGAGTGCATACATATATGTTCGAGAGAGAGAGAGAGTGTGTGCATGCACATGTGTGGCTAAAACTGTTATGGTTTTCATGAAAGCACTTGCAGCACACACATATATAGTTCTATATTTCCAAGCTTGAATTTTCTAAAATTCTATACCAATCTTCCTAGAATATGAAGCACTATTTTCATCAATTGTTGTTTATGTTACCTAATATTATTTTGAACTAAGATAACAAAGAGCAACTATTTTTAAAGAAATTTGGCTGCAATTATTCCATAATTTATGAAATAGCAATAATAAATTAGGACTATCAAGAACAAAGAATATCTACTAAGTCATAAAATGATAAAATTCCTGCTTTAAAATGGTGAGGGAAGGGAGTAGAGGTAGAGAAAAACTATACAAAATCAATGAGATATATATGAAAAAGATTAAAAAAAAAATAATCTCTACATTGAATTTAATGTCACATAACAAATGTCTACCTCTTTTCATTAAGCAAAATCAGTTTTCTGCAAATCTGAAATATATTATGACAAATGCAAGTTTATTCTGTTAATAAGTTTTAAAGAGACTGAAACATTATAATCAGAAGTGTTATCTTTTGGTCTTCATTTTAACAATTCATATTAAAAAAATTTAACAGCTAAGTAGTAGCACTATCCATACAGAGCATCATCATAATCACCAAGTGGGTATAAAATAAAACTATCATCACAGCATGGATTAATAAGGATGGACTGTGTGTGTGTGTGCCATGTGTCCATATGCGAGTGTGCCAAAAATAACATCCATCAAGGTGATTTATCAGATTAGGACGCAACACCACCCTTAACAAGTATAAATGAAAGGTGGTGGTGGTGCCAATACCACATACAAATGCTGTCATCACAGATTATAAATGAAATATCCCATTACTGTTTCTATGAGGAACTGTCAACAAACCCAGAGGTTAACAAGAAGCCTGATTGAATTCTTGTCCCTGAGTTTGCTGCACAACATCAGAAGGAGTAGAATTAGGTTTCTTTAGTAGTACTGGTGGTTTTACTTTCATTTGAGGTTTAAACGTGGAAATTCCACCTCCAACTACAGGAGGAGGAGCAGTATTACTAACCTCTTCATCTGAGGATTTAGTTACAGGTTCTTCTTTCTTATGAGGTGATCGCCAGCTAATTTCCACAGTTTCTACTTTGATTGCATTTGTTCGTTTTAGAGGTTCTTTGGTGACTTCTGATGACTTCAGCTGCTCCATATCAGAAGCAATCTGTTTGACTGAACGTTCTCTTGATGAGCGAACAGAGAGATCAGGAGATGGTGGTGGTGGTGGTCCCAAATTCAGTCCAGCACTGGCACTACGGCGTACAGCATGAAATGTTTGTGTCTGTGCATCAGATGACTGTGGTATGCCTGTAACATGACTAGCACTACGAGACATTGTTCCTTTTTTCATAGTGCATTGGTTTGACATGGCAAAACACTCAGCAGCAGTTAGTTCTGGACTATCTGTATTTTGTAAAATAGAATGTACAACAGTACGTTCATCTTCACTACTTCCGTCATCTGAAGAATCTTTCATTTGTTTGATCCCTGTTGTTGGACTTGAAGGATTCACTGGCAAGTCCATCACTAGATCTGGTGTATCTTTACAGGGGACAAAGGTTTTTTTTTCAGGCCATTTTGGCCTTATTATTTTTTCTTCAACTGATTCACAACTTGAAGAAAGATCAGTCACAGGGTTATCCACATTGTTCCTAATTTTCTGAGAATATTGTTCTGTTTGCTCTAAAAGTTCTGGCGAGGGCGGTTCAGGAAGCACAACATTTTGAGATTCTAATTCTTTCACATGAACATCACTTTTTAGCGATTCATCAACACTACAAGAATGCACTACTTTAGGATATTCCCACTCTGGCACCTTTGGCTGTAAACTGCTGAGTGAAGAAGGACTAAGGCTTCGTCTTCGACTACGAGAGTCGCAGGAATATGAGCTAAGGTGAGAACTAGGTGATGGGCTGGAAGGAGATCTAGTCCTCAGGCGTTTATGGTCATCAATCCCACTCTCTTCTGGAATACAAGTAGCTGAAAGAGACTTGGGACTTGGACTAATACCAGATAATGAATCACTGCTGCTACTAGTCCTTCTCTTCTCACTACTGTCAATGCTGCTTTTATCTTTATCCTCATCTCTGAAAAAGATAATAAATGTGTACATATATTGCATTTCCATATTATTATTATTATTATGTTGTTCTAAAGACCTCTAAATGAGATTTAAAAATGTTTTTTCTCTCTCTTTCTCTTCTACACACACACACACACACACACACACACACACACACACACACACACACACACACACACACACACACACGTGTATAAGATCAAAAATGTTTTATTTGTATTCTGAGATAGGTCTCTAATATCATATTATGATACTTGTAGTTGGTTTAGCAATATAATTTATTTTCTTAGAAATATTTTACTTTTAATTCAACATTTTAAAAATGTTTAAAATATTTTCTAAAATTAAAACCAATACACATGCTTTTAAATATTCCATATTATAATATAGCAATCACATTATAACAAACAAAGAACAGTCTCAATGAGTGAACTGAAGGCCTTTGTATGTGCATGCATGTGCAGATTTTACTCCGTATACAGAAGATGCTCACTATAGCTAACTACTAGGGACCAGAGATATACAGGCATCTCTTGCTTAACGTGGGTTTTGCTTAACACAGCAAAATTAATTGCGATATATATGCGGCAAGTTTTAATTAACACCCCTTTTAAATTTAACACACAAAAATATATAAGCCTTGAGGAGTGTTTCCTGGCCAAGAGAAAGAAAGTCGTAAGCATGATGATGTTGATTATAACGCACTTAGTCATCCAAACTCTCTTAATGATCTGTGTAAGAAAGTGAAAGTTTTATTCTTTCCACCAAATATGATATCATTGAACATGGGAGTCATTGCAACTTTCAAAGACAGTAGAAACAACAATGGGAGAAAATGCGATTACGCGCCAAGAATTTTGGAAAAAAATTAACATTAAACACATTCATGACTCGTGAGAGTAAGTGTCTTCTAGCTGCATGAGAACTGTTTGGAAAAGGAAAAACCTTTTCTGACCAATGTGGACGATGTGGTTTAAGAAACGTTGCAGTTGGTAGACCTTGGTTTTGATGGTGTTGACGCAGAAGTTGATAAATAATTATTGGATTCGAATTCAAAAGATTTCAGGGACAACGATCTTGAAAATGAACAACAACGCGCATGTGAAGACAATGAACAAATGGAATGTGAAGATAAGGTTCCAAAAGAGATAACAATCAAAGAACTGGATGGAATATTTCACAGCTTAGAATCCCTTAAGCAGCAAGTAATGAATATGGATCCAGATGTTAATCGAAGAATGCTTGTTTGCCGAGATCTAGAGTCATTTTGCTTGTTATAGTAGAATTTATGCTGATAAGAAAAAAAACTAAAACTGTTCAAACACCTCTTGATAAATTTTTTGATAAAAAAAATTGCAGCAACTAATGTAGGTACAAGCATTTATTAAACATTTATTTCACATTCATTTTTTATCTTTCCTAAAAGAGTACCACATAAAACGAATTATTAATACAGTAATCGATCATGGATGAATTGTAATTTTTACCATTGATTATTATATTTGATTAACGCGATAACGTCGAGGGATTAATTAATTGCGTTAATCAAGGGATACCTATAGAATGTTATATTCACTATAGTGAATTTAGGGAAGGAAAAAAAATCCTCTATGGTTCCATTCTCAGGAAAAATGGAAATGGTGAGAAATAGGAACAAAATGATTCCTCTATACAATCCACCATTCTTTCTCTATCACAGCCATCTCAATCCCCTGTTGTCCACTCACATCTTTTCTAAATTCAGTGTGCACAAATCTCTCACTGTCTTCCTGTCCATTTTGATGGCTTCTTCTGCCTCAAGTTGATATGTAATCCTGACTGCATTCCTCTTGACTCTTTATGCTGTCACTGCTTGTTTCATTTAGCAATCTTTCTAAGTAATTACTCCACATCTAGACTAGCTTTAGCTTCAGTTTTCATGAAAACTTTATCATCTTTGATTCCTTTTACAGTATTCTTTTCCCCATTTCTACGTTTTCAATAGCCTACAGAATATTATGATATTTATATGTTCTTATCCAGATTTGTCATGATTTTATTTAACAAGTTTTAAACATTGCTTTCTTACATTTTTCTTGGTATTCTCTCAGTGGACATATGTTGATTTACTTAGGGAAATTGTCAGGAACTTATGACATGCTTTCTTCTTTTCCTTGATTGCCTCTAACTGGCTGAGTCTACCATGGAGATTTTAATTTTTTTTATGTTATTCTTGCAGACAACCTTATATGCATCTGCATGAGAGGCATGTGGTGAGGTTGCCAATGATTGATTTCTTAAGGGTCTACCACTGAATCTCCAAGGTTTGGTTCTTGTTTTCACTCTCTCATGCAGATGTTTGTGTAATTTGAATAATGTTTGTGTATTTGAGTCCACACTTACTTTGTGGACATCTTTGATTCTTTTTTAAAACTTTCTTACATACTTTTCAGTATGATATTAAAGGAATTGTCAGTGCTCTTGACCATACTGTTTAATTTAAATCTCAGATCTGGGTTAGTTCGGAAGGGGTAGAAAGAGGGAAAAATAGTTCCATTGTATAAAGGAGGCTTCAAATGTAGCAAATTACCGACAATCAGCATATCAGCAGTCATTGTCTAAGTATTGGAGAAGTTGGTCAAGAGCAAAATACAGGAATGGATAGATGGAAATGGAATACTGTATGGGGAGAAGCAGCATGGTTTTCTGAAGGGTAGATCATGCCTCAGTAACTTGCTCACGTTTTATAATACAGTGACAGCTGAACTGGATAAGAGTAATGGGTTTAAAGTGATACAGCTGGACTTTGCAAAGGCCTTTGACAGGATACTACATGAAATTCTAATCAGTCAACTACAGCACATGGAGAGATATAGGGTTGGTGAGATGGATAGGAGGGGATTGATGGAGAGATACCAGAGAGTAGTTTATTGAGGAGTAGAGTCCAAAAGAAGGCCTATGACTAGTGGTGTGCTGCAGGATTCTGTTCTTGGACCACTGCTATTTAATTTGTTTATTAATGATATAGGAAAGGATCTGAGAGGATCAGTTATTTGCTGATGTTCCAAGGATGGGTAGAGCAATAATTAATACACACGATGTCAGTTAATGTGGCAAAGTGTAAGGTTATGCATTTTGGGGTGAAAAGATTATCAGCAGCATGGGCATCCAAAGAGTGGGGCAGACAGGGCACTATTCAAATACAGTAAAACCCCGAAGTTACGCGGTAGGTGGGACCAACAAAAAGCGCGTCAGTCGAATTCGCGTAACTCGGGACATAATTTTGCATGTAATTTATATATACACACATACAATTGGGACCAAAGATTTACAAAAACACCTATTTTTTTAAGAAATATAATCATAATTGTAGTCTTTTGTACATAAAAAAAAAGAAAGTTATTTCAATGTCGATGGTTTCATAAAATCTAATAGATTCATCTGACGGCATAATGTCTTTTTCGTGTCACGCAAAATTTCTTCATAGCAAGCTAATGATTTTTTTTATTCCTTGCCTTGTGGCTACAATTCTTTCCTCGTTAGAATCTATGTCCTCCAAAATCTGTAAACCTTTCTTTTATGATTGTTCTTATTGTGGATTCCTGTAGATCGAACTTCTTTGCTGGCTCACAAATTTTCATTCCACCTTCAAAATCCTTAATAATGTTGAGTTTTGTTTCCAAAGTCAATGTTTTTTTTTTTCTTGCTAGCAGTAGAAGAATCGGACTTGCTTCTTTTGGATGACATTATTATTTTTTATGTGATAAAATTTTTATGAAGAGCATAACATTAAACAGTCGCAAGATTTGTAGACTATAAAAATCATGTATGAATGGAGCCCGTGCGAAACACGTCAGCGCTTGTTCACAGCATGTGCGACACTGGCGAATGTGGCTGGCACCTGAAAGATACGACTAGTGGTGAGGTGTGAAGCAGGACAGGAATACGTACATATAAGAAACCACGTAACTCCGGATTTGCGTAAGTCGGGGTATGACTGTATATTCAAATTCACTATATACTCTTGTCTGAATCAGTGTGATATCAACAATAACACTTTTCTTACTAATTTAATAAGCCGAAAGGCTATTTTACCGGCGAATGTGTTAATAGAAATGGGGATGGTAAATCCCTTTATGTTTTCATAGCTGGTATGAAACTCAGATCGAAATCCAAGGAGTTTCATGCCGAAAAAACTATCGGCGAGCCCAAGCGTAAATGATCATTTGGGTAGTACAACACCAGGGAAACTCTATGCAAAGGTGGAGCAAGCTCAGTCACTAACTTTAATATTCTCTCATAATGTAAAACCCAGCTCCTAAGAGATGTATATATATTGTTTTACATTATGAGAAGAGGTCACTACCCAGACTGATTTCAACCTTTTTTGAGGTCTCATCAGTGAGTAGGTAGACCTGGAATATCAAAGTTTTAAGTGAACACGAACTTACATACCTCTACTATCGAATTGCCGAGTGGTGTACTCCTATATTTATTGTTAATTACTAATTTAATAAGCTGAAAGGCTATTTTAAATTAGTAATTAACAATAAATATGTTAATAGAAAGGGGGATGGTAAATCCCTTTATGTTTTTATAGCCGGGTACGAAACATGGATCGAAATCCAAGGAATCTTCTCATAATGTAAAACAATATATATATATATCTCTTAGGAGCACTGGGTTTTACATTATGAGAGAATATTAAAGTTAGTGACGGATCTTGCTCAACCTTTGCATGGAGTTGCCCTGATGTTGTACTACCCAAGTGATCATTTACACTTGAGCTCGCCGATAGTTTTTTCGGCATGAAACTCCTTGGATTTCAATCTAAAGTTTCGTACCTGGCTATAAAAACATAAAGGGATTTACCATCCCCCTTTCTATTAACACTTTTCTTATTTTTTATATCTTCTCTCCAAGTGAATCTGTGCACATCTTTATGTTAGAAGATGGTCTTAATTAGTGTTTTTTTTTTTTTTTTTTTAAACACAATAGGTGCCAGTACTCATTTTGCTAGCAGGAAAAGAAAACTAAATTACTAATATTTCTTATTTCATAGTGTGATAATGTTTTTAGAATATAAACAACAAATTATGTATGAAACACATAGTTGATTAAGTAGCATAAATTTATTTTACATGTATATATATAAAAAAAAATAAATAAATAAGGAGTGCCTAAGGGTCAAAGCTTTATAACTGAGAGGAGACCTCCACATAGCTTTCAAAGGAATGCAGAGAACTGACCAGGGCTTCTGACCTAATGTCCGATCCTCACCTTCCCGTGGTGCACCCTGTTAGGTATCTACCTCGATACAGAACGGACAAGAATGGGCTGGCAATTTGGTATTTAGTCGATCAAATTGTATTCTTATTTACTTAAACCAATATTTCAAATGATGGTACATCATGACAGAATTTCACGCCGACTGGGGCATTCGCCGGTTAAACAAGGCCCCCGTTGTTTTCGCCAGAGAACCAGGACAAACAGCAAAAAGTCAGCTACTGGAACAAATCCTAAAACTTACCCCAACTGAACATCACCAGAGTTCAAGATCAGTACTATCAACTTAAGAAGCCTGAATGGCAAAGAAATGGAGCTAGCTGAGGAACTGGATAAGTTCCAAATCGACATAATAGGGATGACAGAAACAAAAATGATAAAAACTGGTGAGATCTCTCTGAGCAATAAACACAAACTGTTATCCTATTTTTATCTTTTTTTCTACAGAATAATTTGGATTCATGAACTCTTTTGTCAAAATAGGAAGTAGTTCATCCGTAAAGATATATATATATATATAGCTATCACTGTCATCTATATGTCCCTGGAAGATCATTAAGAGCACATCTTATTCTGAAGCGTTTCTGCATCCCGAGAATGCAAAAGCTGCTTCAGTGTGATAAGTGCATGTCCTTGAAGTGTTACTGAAGGAGCCCTCAGATTTTCTGGTGCTTCCTGATAACATGATAATACTGAATTCTTGATATCCTCAGAACCAGTGATATCACGAACATTGTCTAACTGTACACTTTTCTTACAAGCATTACTAATACCACTTGAAGCAATTTCTTTTTCTTCTTTCAGAGAAACCTGATTTTTGCAGTTTTTGTTATTTAGTCTATTGAAATTAATTTTGTCAGGAGCGTTTTCTTGCTGCACTGTCATCTCTTGCTTTAAATGCTCTTCAACTGGATATACATTATTCTCGTGTTTAATGATTTAAAGATGACAGTGCAGCAAGAAAACACTCCTGACAAAATTAATTTCAATAGACTAAATAACAAAAATTGCAAAAATCAGGTTTCTCTGAAAGAAGAAAAAGAAATTGCTTCAAGTGGTATTAGTAATGCATGTAAGAAAAGTGTACAGTTAGACAATGTTCGTGATATCACTGGTTCTAAGGATATCAAGAATTCAGTATTATCATGTTATTAGGAAGCACTAGAAAATCTGAGGGCTCCTTCAGTAGCACTTCAAGGACATGCACCTATCACACTGAAGCAGCTTTTGAAGTCTCGGGATGCAGAAATGCTTCAGAATAGGGATGTGCTCTTAAAGATCTTCCAGGAACATATAGATGACAGTGATAGCTATACACATCTTACGGCCATTCAAGGATTGGCAGTTCTGGATGATATCTTTATGGATGAACTACTTCCTATTTTGACAAAATGTTATATTCAGGCAATGACAATCAAGGTAAAGAAGGAGTAGCCATAGTATTCAACGCTAAATACGAGGCTAATCTTGAATGGCAGGCAGATTCAAGTAGAGTGATGTGAGCAAATATGAGAATGGGGAACTGGACAATGAGACTTATTTGTGCCTATGGTCCCACAGAAGGTTCAACTAAGGTAGAAGTAGAGAAATTTTTGGAGGTTTTAGAGAAAGCAACTGACACAATGAAAAAGGAAAAGTTGGTCCTTGTTAGGATCTAAATAGCAGAGTAGGAAATGATTGTCAGACATACAAAAAATATTTTGGGAAAATTTGGAGAAAAGAGCAAAGCTAATAATACTAGCAAATACCTGTTGGTTTTTTGCTCAGGACATGGACTGGTTATTACTAACACAATGTTCCAAACATAAAAATGTGCACAAATTCACATGGAGAGAAGAGGAATAATAAGCAACGTCTCATTGACTATGTAATTGTTGAAATTGATGTTTTCCCACTGGTGAAGGACACCAGTGTGTGCAGAGGATCTGAAATTGGAAGTGATTACTATTTAGTCTTGAGCAGGATAAAATTGAATTTCATATTAAAAAGAAGAACATGTAAGAAAGTTTTAAAGAGAATAAAAGTTGAGCAGCTCTCAGATGTAAACTGTAGACTAAAATACACAAATATTATTAAAAACAAACAAACAAAGAGTTTGAGAGCAGGAACCAAATCTTGGAGATTCAGTGGCAAGCCCTGAAAAAAATACTGATTGATTCTGCCAGAGAGGCATGTGGTGAGGTTGTATGCAAGGATAGAAAAATCAGAACTCCATGGTGGACACAGGAAGTTAAAGAAGCAGTGAAGGAAAAGAAGAAAGCATATCAAAAGTTCCAGGCAAATAAGTCAGCTTGTGCTCTTAGAGAAAACAGAGACAAATGTAAAAAAGCTAAACACTTTAAAAACTGGCTAAACAAAAGTCATGGGAAAGAACATAGAAAATAAATATCAAGATATTCTGGAGGTTGTCGAAGAAATTCAGAAATAGAGGAAAGAGTGCTGTAAAAGGAATTAGAGATGATAAAGGTGACATGAAAACAGGAGAAAAAGATATCCTTGAAGTATGGAATAATTACTTTGAAAAACTGCTAAATGAAACAAGCAGTGATGACAGCAAGTGGTAAAAAAACACTGGCCAGGCACAGTCAGGAATACATATCCATACTTAAAGTAGAAAAAGCCATCAAAAGACTGAAATGTGGAAAGGCAGCAGGAGTAGATGATATTTGATCAGAAATGCTAAAGTATGGAGGTATAAAAGTCAAACAGTGGGTGCACTGCATAGTATACAGAAAGCCTGGACAGAGAAACGAATTCCAGATGATTGGAATACAGCTCTCATAGTACCCATATATAAAAAGGGAAATAAAACTGAATGTGAGAATTACAGAGGCATTTCATTACTGAGTATTCCTGGTAAGATATACTTGAGATGCAAGTATACTTGAGAAACGGTTGAGGAGGATTGTGGAAAAGAAGCAAGGTGAAGAACAAGCTGGATTCAGGCCAAATAGAGGTTGTCAGGATCAGATTTTCACTTTATGACAGATAGTTGAGAAATCATAGGAATATAACAAAGATCTGTATTTAAAAATTTAAGTTTTGTAGATCTTGAAAAAGCATATGACAAGGTGCCAAGAGAGAAGTTATTCAAAATGCTACAGTTATATGGTGTCAATAGGCATTATATCAAGCAATACTTAGTATTTATTTGAGTTAAGTCAGCAGTTAGAATTGAAGGAAGTACAGGAAGGTGGTTTAATATTAAATCTATGTACATTATCCCCTCTGTTATTCATTATCTATATGGATCACATTATGAAGGAAAGTGGTATTAAACCATCATCATCATCAAATTCCTGCCATGTACCTACAAGGGGCGTACAGGATATGATAGTACTACATGAAAAAAAATTATATTATTACTAACTTCCTATCTACAATTTTCCTCCAAATCAGTCTGTTACTTGTCAAGACTCCAACATTATCAGATCTTATATTTCTATCGTCTAAGGCACTTTGAACCGTATCAATCCACCTATATCTTAGTCTTCCTCTGGGTCGTTTTGCTGCCAACCTGGCAGAGAACATTTGTTTTGCTAATCTTTCCTCGCCCATTCTGTTTAGGTGACCATACCACCTGAGATTAGCTCTGCTAACGCATTCCTGGATGCTGACAATGTCAAGTTCTTTCCTAATATCCTCGTTTTTAATATGATATTGCCATTGATGCCATCTGTTCACGCCTATAATCTTTCTCAGAGCTCTCATATATGCGGTGAACACTGTCTTGTATACAGCTAATTTAGTCATCATCATCATCAAATTCCTGCCAATGTACCCTCAAGGGGTGTACAGGATATGACAGTACTACATGAAAAAATTACATCATTACTAACTTCCTATCTACAATTTTCCTCCAAATCAGTCTGTTACTTGTCAAGACTCCAACATTATCAGATCTTATATTTCTATCGTCTAAGGCACTTTGTACCGTATCAATCCACCTATATCTTGGTCTTCCTCTGGGTCGTTTTCCTGCCAACCTGGCAGAGAACACTTGTTTTGCTAATCTTTCCTCTCCCATTCTATTTAAGTGACCATACCTCCTGAGATTAGCTCTGCTAACACATTCCTGGATGATCGCAATGTCAAGTTCTTTCCTAATATCCTCGTTTTTAATATGATATTGCCATTGATGCCATCTGTTCACACCTCTAATCTTTCTCAGGACTCTCATATCTGCGGTCTCTAGTCTTTGGTCAAGTGTTTTACTTCTGACCCAGCTCTCAGATCCATAAGTTAAAACTTGTTTGAACACTGTCTTGTATACAGCTAATTTAGTGTTCTGACTAATTTCTTTCTTATTCCATATGAATTTATTCAATTGACTTCCCACCATACCAGCTTTGCTGATTCTGTTGTCTATTTCTATATTTAATTTACCATTTTCAGTAAAAATTGTGCCTAAGTAGCTAAAATGTTTTACTTGTTCCACAGGTTCTCCATTCACAACACAGTTGACATTTTCAATGATTCTGCCTATTTTCATTGTCTTTGTCTTTTTATTGCTGACCTTCCTACCATATCTATTACAACAGCTATTCAACTTAGTCAGAGAATCTTGCAGACTTGTAGCGTATTTATTTAGAAGTATAACATCATCCGCATAAAGCAAAGAGCTGACATTAACATCTCCAATTTTGATATCAGGTTTAATACCACATTCCTTCATAATGTGATCCATATAGATAATGAATAACAGAGGGGATAATGTACATCCTTGTCTCACACCAGATTTAACATTAAACCATCTTCCTGTACTTCCTTCAATTCTAACTGCTGACTTACAACTCAAATAAAGACTAAGTATTGCTTGATATAATGCCCCATTGACACCATATAACTGCAGCGTATTGAATAGCTTCTATCTTGGCACCTTGTCATATGCATTTTCCAAATCGACAAAACTTAAATACAGATCTTTGTTATATTCCCATGCTTTCTCGACTATTTGTCGTAAAGTGAAGATCTGATCCTGACAGCCTCTATTTGGCCTGAATCCAGCTTGTTCTTCACCAAGCTTTTCTTCCACAATTCTTCTCAACCGTTTCTCAAGTATACTTGCATAGATCTTGCCAGGAACACTCAGTAGGGAAATACCTCTGTAATTCTCACATTCAGTTTTATTTCCCTTTTTATATATGGGTACTATGAGAGCTCTACTCCAATCATCGGGAATTCGTCCCTCTGTCCAGGCTTTCTGAAATATGAAGTGCAGCCACTGTAAGACTCTTATACCACCATACTTCAGCATTTCTGGTCGAATATCATCTACTCCTGCTGCCTTTCCACATTTCAAGCCTTTGATGGCTTTTTCTACTTCAAGTATGGATATGTAATCCTGACTGCATGCCTGGTCAGTGTTTTTAATCACTGTGCTGTCATCACTGCTTGTTTCATTTAGCAGTTTTTCAAAGTAATTACTCCATACTTCAAGGATATCTTTTTCTCCTGTTTTCATGTCACCTTTATCATCTCTAACTCCTTTTACAGCACTCTTTCCTCCATTCCTAAGCTTCTTCAACAACCTCCAGAATATTTTGCCACCTTCTTGATATTTATTTTCTATATTCTTGCCAAAGTCCTCCCATGACTTTTGTTTAGCTAGTTTTACACACTGTTTAGCTTTCTTACATTTGTCTCTGTATTCTCTAAGAGTAAAAGCTGACTTATTTGCCAGGAACTTTTGATATGCTTTCTTCTTTTTATGCTTTCTTCTTTTCCTTCACTGCCTGTTTAACTTCTTGTGTCCACCAGGGAGTTCTGATTTTTTTATCCTTGCAGACAACCTCACCACATGCCTCTCTGGCAGAATCAATCAATGTTTTCTTCAGAGTTTGCCACTGAATCTCCAAGGTTTGATTCTTGTTCTCAAACTCTCATTTTTTCTTCAATAATCTTTGTGTATTTTAGTCTACAGTTCACATCTAAGAGCTGCTCAACTTTTATTCGCTTTAAAACTTTTTTACATGTTATTCTTTTCAATATGAAATTCAATTTTATCCTGCTGAAGACTAAATAGTGATCACTTCCAATTTCAAATCCTCTATACACTCTGGTGTCCTGCACCAGGGAGAAAACATCACTATCAACAATAACATAGTCAATGAGACTTTTCTTATTCCTTGCCTCTTCTCTCCATGTGAATTTGTGCACATTTTTATGTTGGAACATGGTGTTAGTAATAACCAGTCCATGTCCTGAGCAGAAATCCAACAGATATTTGCCATTATTATTAGCTTTGCTCTTTTCTCCAAATTTTCCCAAAATATTTTTGTATGTCTCACAATCATTTCCTACTCTGCTATTTAGATCCCCAACTGATATTTAGATCAGTTGCTTTTTCTAAAGCCTCAAAAAATTCCTCCACTTCTACCTTAGTAGAACCTTCTGTGGGACCATAGGCACAAATAAGTCTCATTGTCCAGTTCCCCATTCTCATATTTGACCACATTACCCTACTTGAGACTGACTGCCATTCAAGAAGATTAGCTTCGTATTATGTGTTGAATACTATGGCTACTCCTTTTCCTTGATTGTCATTGCTTGAATATAACAATTTGTATTTATTGCTCAGAAAGATCTCACCAGTTTTGGTCTTTTTTTTGTTTCAGTCACCCCTATTATGTCGATCTGGTACTTATCTAATTCCTCAGCTAGCTCCATTTCTTTGCCATTCAGGCTTCTTACGTTGATAGTACTGATCTTTAACTCTGGTGATGTTGAGTTGGGGTTTGTTTTCAGATTTGTTCCAGTAGTTGACTTTTCGCTGTTTGCCCTGGTTCCCTGGCGAAAACAACGGGGGCCTTGTTTGCGATGCCCCAGCCGGCATGAAATTTTGTCATGTCGTACCATCATTTTTTATTTTGGTTTAACCAATAAGAATACAATTTGGTCGGCTAAATCCCAAATTGCCAGCCCATCCTTGTTCGTTCAGTATCCAAGTAGATACCCAACAGGGTGCACCCTGTTGGGTATTAAACCTGATATCAAAATTGGAGATGTTAATCTCAGCTCTTTGCTTCATGCAGATGATATTATACTTCCAAATAAATCTGCTACAAGTCTGCAAGATTCCCTGACTAAAGTGAATAACTGTTGTAATAGATATGGTATGAAGGTCAGCATTAAAAAGACAAAGGCAATGAAAATATCAACTGCGTTGTGTATGGAGAACCTATAGAACAAGTAAAACATTTCAGGTACTTAGGCACGATTTTTAGTGAAGATTACACATATTTTTGTTATTCAACAGAAATTCAAACTTCTGAGTATGACACTGTTTAACTGACAAAAAACATTACTCGCTGAGTCCAAATAAATCTTGTAAACAGTATCAAAGTCTTCAATAGATTTCAGTCATAATAGAATCAATACTGCAATTGAGAAAAATAACAGTTTCGATGTTTCTTGGATCTGATTAATTAGTAATGAAAAACTTCTTTAATTTTGCACAAGTTGGAATCAACTAAGCTCTCCTGTAATGTTTTAGAAAAATTAATCTATTTATATTACTCTATTTAATAGATTCTTTCCTAACATAGATGTTAACTTAAAATTATGCTCTGTAAAGCAAATGAATTCTTTTAAAAATCGAGACAGAAGAGGAAGAATTCATCATAAAGATTATTACCAGAATCACTTACATTTAAAATCTAAATGTCTTTATTTGTAAAATTTTCAGCAAGTTTCATAGCTATTGTCAATGCAATTATATGAAAACACAAAAAAGAGAACTCAATTCAAAGCATGATGGTATTAGCTACAGAAGAATACCTCCATCTGACTAAAACTCTCAATTTTGGAAAGTTATACTAACACTCACCATTCGTGTGTTCCTTAATTTATAATTAATTTTTTGATTATATTTAAAAATAATTTTTAACTAAATTATTTTTATTGTAATTTATTTTGAATATCCATTAATGCAGATGGAGCTAGTCTCCTGCTGCCAATAGTGCACATAATACCAAGTACTTTCAACTGAACTGTTGTTCTCTTTTTTGTGTTTTCTTATAACTGTATTAACAATGTCTATGAAACTTAGCCAAAAATTTTACAAATAAAGACATTTAAATTTAAAACTAAGTGATTCTGGTAATAACATTCTGTGATGAATTCTTTCTCTCATGTCTCAATTTTTAAAAGAATAAAAGAAAAGAAGAAGAAAGAAGAAAATCTTCCAAAATGGCTACTCAAAGAAGTTACTAAAGAAACTGTTATTTTCTAATGAAGCATTCCATGCCTTTTGATTAAAAATTAATCAAAAGGCATGGTCTCCTTACAATATGTTGGCCACATACAGTGTGTGTGTAAACTCAATTATTAAAATTGGCCAATCAGAATAGCCGTCAAACCAGTTAATGCCTTTCAAAGTAGGCGAGTCAAACAGGGAGATGGTTTGAAATCCATAAAAAGGAACATCTATGAGATATTTGAAATAAGAGAGAAAAGAAAGAAGCATACTCATAGCACAAATCACCTTACCAAGTATCTCAAAAAAGTGAAACTGTAATAGAGAGTATATTCAACAGCTCTCAAGGAATTGAAGGAAAATTATTGCAGGAAACTATGCAGAGACATGCTACTTTTGCAGTACAATGCACCTGCTCATGAAACCTAACAGACAACACACAACTTGGGCTTTCAATGTCTGTCTCTATATGCCAGAATTAGCCCCATCCAGCTATTCTCTATTCCCAAATTTAAAAAAACACGTGAAAGGAACAAAATTTACCATAGATAACGTAGTCATATCTGCAGCTGAGGACTGGTTTGTACAACAAGGGAATACTTTTTCTCAGAGAATTGCAAATGATGCAGCATTGTTGTAACAAATGTATAATACTTACTGGAGAAAATGTGAAATAAAGTGCAAGTTACATGGCTCTATTTCAATTCTTTCATGGTGATTATCAGCATGAAAGAATTATTAACTTTTCAGCACAACCTCATAAATAGAAACCAAGAACTTATATTTCGTGATATTTGGAGGTCATTAATTAGTGTATGTAACATTTGCAACCTCTCTCTTATGCCAGCAGTCACATACATAGCTTGCAATGTATAGACAGCGCATGATGTGCCTAATGATACATATGATTAAACTATTAATCTAGTGTTTTTCAATTTATAGAAATAACAGCTGTCAGAACCTTTTTTTGCTTTTTGTGTTAAATATCTTCCTGAAGATACTGCCAGCCATAAAGTCAGCAAAACATGAACAAGTAATATTCAGTTTTGATGAATAAAAATTCTAAAAATGCTATCAATTTAATGTATGTATGATAAGTTCGAACTTATGTTTGGAGAAAGTGATAAGGCTGGTGGACAGGAATTTGAAGTTCAAGGGTCACATAGCAAAAGTTGCAAAAACAACTTAGAGGATAATCATGCTTAAACAATGATAAAGAAGTAATTTGACCTCTTTACAAGACCTTGATTTAAATGCATCTGGACTTTGCACAGATTTGATCTCCTGCTTTCCAAAGAAGTATTAAAATTGTCGAAAGAGTGCAAAGAATCACAAAGATGATATTGGAATTATTGAATGTACATTATAGGAAAGACAGAGTATGTGGACTGCAAACACTAGTAAACAGGAGAAATGCAACAAGAAGTCTGCTATTCTAGTGGACAAATGCTATCTGTTGCCACAGAATCTTAAACAATTTTATATTGAGCATGGTCCACTACTCCAGACCTGTTCAATTGTTAGAGAGAGAGAGAGAGAGAGAGAGGGATAATATGCCATACTGAGTGACCTTTTTTGAAAATTCTTGAACACTGTATATAATATCCTATATGCTCGTCTGATGTTTCTTGCTCTCTCCTTATTTCATGGTTGAATACCACTATACCAAATGTTGCCTTCCTTTATCACAAACTGCACAAGTTACAATTTTTTTTTTTTCTTCAAATATTTTTCTAATTTTATCACGCAACTTATAATAGGTACTGTGGTAAGTTTGGGCCTCCCATGACGAGTCTTTGGACTATCAAGATATCCATGTAATAATAAAAAAATGCAAAGTTACGGGATGAAAACGTTACAAATGATATACCACAATGACAGAAAAGTACTCCAGAAAACTGAAGCTAGGGATTTGGGTAAGGGGCATGTAGATTTGAAGTTCAGGGGACATACCGCTAAGGAACTCAAGGTAACTCGTAGGATTATCTGGCTATTGAAAAACATCCTAACAAGCAGAAATAAGGAAGTTATCAATTCCCCTTTATGACCTTGGTACAGTCACATCCAGATTAAAGTGCATAGATCTGGTTATGCTGGATTCTTGGGAATGAGTAAGTAGTGGGCTGTGGAATGTTCCCCATGAGGGTTTGTGAGGGGCAAAAGTTGATCAATCATTGGAAAACAGGAATTATGTTAGGGACATTTAAGTGACTTTGCATTGGATTGATGCAAAGGATTTTTTGATTTGGTGAATGAGTGAAATGAACTGCCAAGGTCTGCTGTGAGTTCTTTATGAGCCAAAGAGTTCAAGGAGAAGTATAACAGATGTTGTGGGTTAGATGCAATGAGTTTTTGGACTACTCCATGGAAGTACCCATGCAATATTCATAACAAGATTATTTAGAACACAAAAATGCTTTACAAACAATATTTAAGAAAGCCATTTAAACGTTCTTGCAATTTTCTTTGTCAAAAATTACCTTATTTTCAAGAGGATATATTTATCAGGAATCAGTCCATCTTGGCCATTAAAACTTCCTTTCCACCAGTCATTGGATACTTGACTATGAAGAAGTAGAGTATCCCCTCGTTTGAACGATAACTCTCTTTGTGAGCGGGCAGCAAAGTCAAATTGAGCTAATGCTTCTAAAACTTCTTCTGGAAGAAAAAATTTAAATTTCTGTGAAAATATCCAATATTTAAGAATATCAAATATTAAAAACCAACTGGACTCTGTATGTAAAACTAATTTTTAAATGTAATGAATAGAGTGATGAAAGACTAACATCCTCACAGAAAACTACATAGAAAGCTTATCATCATCAATCTCCAGAGTCAGCAGATTCATTCAACCCATAACATATCACATTAAATCTTAAAATCGTTAGCAATTTTAAGGTTTAATCCAGCATTAATAATGCATTCTGCTAATGTGTTCCACTTTACCTTCTTCACCCCATCATTACATATCCCCTCTTACCTTTTATTCATTTTATAATCTTCTCTATAGTAATCTAATAACATCCTCTCAGTAATTGAAATATGTATCATATGACCTCTTTTCTGCCTATTCGCCAAACTCCAATTTGCACGTCTTTAACTTTTCTCTTCATAACCAATATTCACAACCAGATATCACTTTGATCACTCATCTCTGAATCCTTTTCACAACACAATGAATCTGAGTGACTATGCTGAGCAGAACAGTAACAGTTCAAGTGTGATCTGACCAATGCTTTATACAGTGGCACAACCTATTTGTTGATATACTTTTAATCATATTTGCAAGGTGTTCCTTTAACTTTCAGTCTACTGTCAACCATCACCTCAAGATCTTTAACCTCATCACTTCCTGAAGCATATTTCCATCAATACAGTACACAGCCTTATACTTCTGCACTCCAGAGTGCAACACCTTGCAAATATCAATATTAAAACTACAATCCCACTGATGCTGTTTATAATTCTTCCCAACTTTGCATCATCAACAACTAAACATTCCAAGTCAATTCACATGGAATATCATTAACAAATCAGTTACATAGCAAGGCCTAAGAACAGATCCCTACATCATACTAATGGTAACTTTCCTCTTCTGAGACATTGCTTGATCATACATAATGTATTGATATTGTTCAGAGAACCAATTTATCTAATCAATTGTTATCCATTCCCATCTTCTGAAGCTTGTATGCTAATCTATTATTAAGTAATCCATCAAATTTTTTTTGCAAGTTCAAGAATACTACTATATATATGCCAGCCTGGCTGGCCGAGTGGTTAGCGCATCTGCTCTCCCGTTAAAAGGCTGAGAGTTCGAATCCCACCATGGGAATGGATGTTTGATTGTCTGTGAAAATACTAGTGCTGGTCAGCGATAGATGGCGTTGGTGTAGACCTCCATGAACTCCCTGGAGGTGTTATGTAATAATAATAATACAGTGATACCTCGCTAACGAGTGACCCTGCTAACAAAGATTTTTTTCCCCGCTGTTTTTCGGACTTGGAAAGTGAATGTTTTTAGTGGATGCGCGTGCTAACATAAAATAGCAAACATGAATGGTCGGGTCATTCCAGGAACTTATCTTTTCCATCTGTATGTGTGTGACAACGAAATGAGCTGACGACATCACATAGGGGAGACCCACCAACCTGACCGGGTTGTTTACGTATGAGACAGCAAGAAGTGAGATGCCTCATACCAATGTCAGTATGGTGCATGCTCCGTGTGGCTGTGAATGCAAGAGGTAAGTGTGATAGCATTTATTCTTTACTTGGCTAAATTCTACTATGGGGGATTAATTTATAATTAGTAAATTCTATTCTTATCTAATTAAATAAATAATATGCTATATGTCATATTTCTTTTATATTTTTCAGAAAAAATTTTCTTGACAATGGGTCCAAAATAAGTAAGCAACAAACCTAAGGGAAGCAGAAAGTTGCTCACAATTGAGCAAAAGAAAGAATTTCAGCATATGAAAGAGGATTAGAATTGCGGATTTAGCAGTCAAGCATGGCATAGCGTCATCATCATCAATAGCTACAATTTTCAAGGAGGAGGAGGAGATTTAAGGCAGCTTCAGTTGCAGCTGGTGTGAAGACCTTGGCCTCTCAATCCCAAAAAGTTCTGTGAATGAAGAAATGGAAAAGCTTCTGATGATCTGGATAAACAAGTGTCAAATGGCTGGTGACACTATAACTTAAGAGATTATCTGCAGCAAAGCCAGAATGATTAATGAAAATTTGAAGAAAAATGTGGCAGGACACAGTACAGCAGAGGCAGAGGAAGAATTCAAAGGAAGCAGAGGATGGTTTGAGAAGTTGAAGAGAAGGTCAGGGATCCATAGTGTAATTAGACATGGAGGAGCCAGTGCAAATAAAGAGGCTGAGAAGTTTGTTAGAGAATTTCAGGAGTGGACCATCATTCATGGATACAAGCCAGAACAAGTGTTTAATTGTGACGAAACTGGGTTGTTCTGGAAACAAATGTCCAAAAGAACTTTCATCACAAAAGAAGAGAAGTGTATGCCAGGGTATAAACCTATGAAAGATAGAATAACTCTTTTATTTTGTGCTAATGCAAATGGTGATCTCAAAATTAAACCAGTGTTGATCTACCACTCTGACACACCAAGAATTTTTAAGAAGGAGAATGTTTGCAAGCCCATGCTTAGTGTTTAATGGAAGTCAAACACCAAGGCATGGGTAACAAGAAGCATATTCACAGAGTGGATCGTGGAGGTGTTTAAGCCGAGGGTGAAAAAGTACCTGAGAGAAGACAACTTGCCTGAAAAGACTGTGCTTCTTCTGGACAATGCTCCAGGGCATCCACCTGGCTTGGAAGAAGATTTGGAGGCAGAATTTAACTTCATCAAGATAAAATTTCTTCCTGCAAACACCACAACTATTTTACAACCCATGGACCAACAGGTCATATCAAACTTTAAGAAATTGTATACAAAATACATGATCCAAAAATGTTTTGATGCAACTTCATTTACCAGTCTGACTCTGAGGGAATTCTGGAAGGATCATTATCATATCCTTCATGCTATTCAAGTCATTGTCATGGCATGGGACAAAGTGTCAGTTAGAACATTTAATGCTGCCTGGAAAAAGTTATGGCCAAACTGCTGATATTAAAAAAAGTGCTGTTTCCATTGTTCAAGATGCTGCTGGGGAACTTGCCACTGAAAATGCTGACATTGTAGATAAGATAGTCTCCTTGGGCAAAGCATTACATTTGGAAGTAAATGAAGAAGATGTAGAAGAATTAGTTGAAGAACATTCAAAAGATCTGACAACAGAAGATCTTGAAGAGTTGAAATATCAACTGAATCAGGAAAGAGACAAGGAAGATAAAGGGTGCTCATCAGAGGCAGAGGACAGCAATAAAAAGGGAAGAATGCCAACAGGTGACATTAAAAAAATGCTGCACTAGTGGGAAGCGTTTCAGTCTTTGGCTACAAAGTGGCATCCCAACAAAGCTGAAATGAACAGACTTTGTGTTTTGGTTGAAGCAAGTGTCTGAATCACTTTAAAAACATTCTGGAAAAAAAAGAGAAGTTCAATCAACTTTGGACAGATTTTTGACTTCTCCTTTAGCAAAGAGACAGAGGCCAGCTATTGAAGAAGAGGAGATTACCTTGAATAAACTTTGAAAATTTGGAAGAATAGTAAAAACGTTGTGTACATATTTTCAGTTTAATAAAGTGTATATAATAGTATAAAGATCGTCAGTTTTTCATTCTACTTTCCATTCTCCATCATCTAATTGGGTAGCTGTTCATCTCAGCCTTTGTCGAGTTTTTGCTCTTTTATAGTGTGCTTTTTACTATTTTATAAAACTTATCTTTAAATAGTAGGTAGCATCGAGAACGAATTAAACGATTTTCTATAGAAATCTACGGGAAATCACGTTTCAGCTAACGAATGTGATTCCGGAACGAATTATCGTCAGCCGAGGTATCACTGTAATAATAATAACATAAATACAGTCATACCCCAACTTATGCGGTTTCTTATATGTACGTATTCCTGTCCCGCTTCACGCCTCACCACTAGTCGTATCTTTCAGGCGCCGGCCGCATTCGCCAGTGTCGCACATGCTGTGAACAAGCATTGACGTGTTTCACATGGGCCCCATTCATACACGATTTTTATAGTCTACAAACCTTGCGACTGTTTAATGTTATGTTCTTCATAAAAATTTTATCACATAAAAAATAATAATGTCATCCAAAAGAAGCAAATCCGATTCTTCTACAGCTAGCAAGAAAAGAAAAACATTGACTTTGGAAACAAAACTCAACATTATTAAGGATTTTGAAGGCAGAATGAAAATTTGTGAGCTAGCAAAGAAGTCTGATCTACAGGAATCCACAGTAAAAACAATCATAAAAGAAAGGTTTACAGATTTTGGAGGACATAGATTCTAACGAGGAACGAATTGTAGCCACAAGGCAAGGAATAAAAAAATCATTAGCTTGCTATGAAGAAATTTTGCATGACAAGAAAAAGACATTATGCCATCAGACGAATCTATTAGATTTTATGAAACCATCGACATCGAAATAACTTTCTTTTTTTTATGTACGAAAAAGTACAATTATGGTTATATTTCTTAAAAAATATAGGTGTTTTTGTAAACCTTTGGTCCCAATTGTATGTTTGTATATATAAATTACATGCAAAATTATACCCCGAGTTACACGAATTCGACTGACGTGCTTTTTGTTGGTCCCACCTACCACGTAACTTTGGGGTTTTACTGTGTATATATATATGAATCTTCCTTATCCAACACATTCCTCACCTCATCATAAAGTGCAAATGGATTACTTACCCTTTACAAACCTATGCATGACCATCATAAAGAATCCTATGGAATTCAACACAATTCTGATTCTATTCTATAAGAACCTTTCCCACTGCAAGATGTTCAATAAATAACCAGTTCAAGAGCATAGCTGTTTTGGACATTCCTTAAAAATACATGGTAATGTCTTTCATTTTCACAACTTTATTAACATGTGACCTAATCAATACCTGATACACTTCTGATTCTTTCATTTCCAGTTCCACTAATATTCTTTCTTTCTAGAAAGGCTTATACACTGGTTAAACATGATTATTAAATGCTGCTTTAAGGATACTTGTGACATAAGACTGAATGATAAATGCACGAAAACACAAGAAAGATATTTAATTAACCAGATATTTCGGTCTGGAAATAGCAGACCATCCTCAGTGGTATTACAAGAACAGTTATAAAAAATACAAGCTAGACTATTAACAATAGATCGTTTAAAATAGAACAAGCTGCATAATGTTATATCACTAAGTATGAAACGGAATATTTTGAAGTAGAGACATGATTGAAAAAAAAAATAATAATAATAATAAAATAAAAAAAAAATAAAATAAATAATGAGTAATCTTGATTAGACTTTCCCAGATTTTTGATATAGATATACTGTCATTACGATTTAGGTTGGGACGATGGACCATGGCCTCCACGCTTTCCTTGAAAAAACGTTCAAACCTATAATGGGATCTATGTAAGAGGGGAGCCTTAGACCAAAGGATGTTGTGGTCAGTTTCAATCCCGTGTTGAGCCAATCCAGACTTTTCATTTGTTGTGAAGAATGGAGGATTGATGTTCTTGGATTCTTTTTTCAAGAGAACGTCCAGTCTGTCCAAAATAGGATAGATCACAGTTGCACAGAATTTGATAAACTCCAGGAGGCGATAAAGTTGAGCGTTTGTCTTTAGGAGAAGAAAACGAGAAGACAATTTGTTAATAGGTGAATAAGTAGCTGTTAAATCATATTTCTTTAAAATTCTTGCGATAGGTTCTGAAATACCGGAGATATAAGGAATTGGCACTCGACGTATTGAAACTTTGTTTTGTGGATGATTATAAGAATTGAGAAGATGTTGAGAAAAGCCATTGAGTTTCATGTGTTGTTGGATAGTAGAAAGTTCTTTCTGTAGATAATCAAAGGTAGAACAATTAGTTTTTGCTCTTCTGATGAGGCATTTTATAATTCCTGTTTTTGACATGGATGATGGGCTGATTCGTTAAGAATATAACGACCTGTGAATGTTGGTTTCCCGTATACTGTAGATGTAAGAATATTTGAAGGAGACCGGATGAGGAGAACGTCTAAAAAAGATAACTGGTTGTTTTCTTCTATTTCCATAGTAAACTTTATATGATGATGCAAAGAACTGATACTGTTTAAAAAAGAAGGTAAAGAGTTTTTGCTATGTGGCCAAATAGTAAAGATGTCATCTATATATCTTACCCAAAAGGATGGTTGAGAGAAAATGGATGAGAAGAGAACTTTTTCTAAATGTTATAAATAAAAGTTGGCTAAAGCAGGAGAAAGAGGACTTCCCATGGCCGTTCCTTCTACTTGGCTGTAAAATTTATTTTGACATACGAAATATCCAGAATGTATTATGAAATATCTAGTTAATTAAATATCTTTCTTGTGTTTACGTGCATTTATCATTCGTGATTATTAAATACTTAGGGAATTGACAGCGTATATTAGAAATATAAATTAAACCAAACTTTAATATATACTTTCCAATATTTCGGCAACATCACGTTGCCATCTTCATGGGAACTTAAGATAAAGAAGTGCACGCAAGTACTACACAACAGCAAATGAGAAACGAAGCTACCATTTTGTCCTGATGGGGGGGGGGGGGGGCCTGGCAGGCTATATTAGGTGTTCTTGGCCTTTGAGCTGAAGTTCTTCTGATGTATGTTTCCCAAATTTGGGGCAGTCTCATGCATCCAAATTTGTCGAGGTTTGGCATTTTCCTAAGGGCGGCTGATTCCATGAATAGTCTTTCATATTTGAACTTGCTGCGGTGTATTACTGTGGCTTTCTTCCATCTTATTCTGTGGCAAGTACCCAGAGCATGGTCTGCAAGCCTTGGCTGTACTGGTGAAATCCTTGTGTTCTGAAATTCTGATATATTTGCTGTCCTGCCTATTTGGCCTAAGTAGGACAATTTACAGTTGCAAGGGTCCTGGTATACACCAGGTAGGTTTTTAGTGGAGCGGATAAGGCATGCCAATTTTCTTATGGTCTGTAACAAGAGGTCAAGTCATGTTTTTTTAGGATTTTGTTGATTTTTTCCGAGGTGCCTCAGATGTAGGGAATGGTGATGGATTTAGAGTAATCTTTTTTGTGAAGGGGGTGGGAGGTGGGTTGTGGATAACTTTTTTTTTTTGGGGGGGGGGGGGGTAGCCATTGGCTGAGAAAGCATTAAGGATGTGATTTAGTTCAGTGATTAGAGTTTTCTCATTTGAACAGATTAGTTTAGCCCTGTTGCATAGTGTCTTAATAATTCCATATTGTTGTGAGGGGGGGGGGGGAATTGTTGGTGAATGTATCTGCCTGTATGGGTGGGTTTTCTATAAACTGAGAAAACCAAGGTTCCATCAGGTTGGCGGGTGACTAGTGTGTCTAGGAAGGGGAGGCTATTGTTTTCCTCTTTTTCCAGGGTGAACTTGATTCTGGGGTGTTGTTTAATTGTGTTAAGAAGAAGAAAAGTGTATCTGAGCCATGTGGCCAAATGGCGAACACATCATCAATGTAGGGAAGCCATATGGTAGGTTTTTGTGGGGCAGAGTTTAAGGCTTTCTCTTCAAAAGTCTCCATAAAGAAGTAGGCCAAGG
This sequence comes from Typopeltis vanoorti, assembly GCF_054136105.1. Taxonomy (NCBI): domain Eukaryota; kingdom Metazoa; phylum Arthropoda; class Arachnida; order Uropygi; family Thelyphonidae; genus Typopeltis; species Typopeltis vanoorti. The sequence goes on along the minus strand of NC_143549.1, from coordinate 21,147,493 downwards.
GTGAACCCTTGGTGTCCCCTCTATCTGTTTGTAGAATTTTTCTGGCAAACAAAACAGCCTGAGTTCATTGTGAACTGAAATAGGGCTGAGATATCGGGAGGACATTTAGCTTAGATTAGTTCTAAGGTTTCTTTGAGAGGGACATTTGTGAATAAGGAGGAGATGTCAAACTGACCATTATGTCATTATGTTGGAGTGGGAGGTTTTCTATACTGACTTTGAAGTGGGCTGAGTTTTTTTATGTGTGATGGTGTGTTGCCAGTATAGTGTGCAAGTGCTTTGGCTAAATATTTAGCTAGTCTGTATGTGGGGGGAATCAATGCCATCCACTATGGGACATAATGGCACATTTTCTTTATGTATTTTTGGGAGCCCATATATACGGGAGGGGGGGATCTAGAGTTATATGGTTTTAGTTTGTTATTAATCTCCATAGGCCAAGAAGTGACCTTCTTAAGGAGCTTATGGAGTTTTCTAATTCGTGAGTTGGTGGGATTGTATTCAACAGGGAGGTAAGTAGACCGATCTAATAGTAAAGCATTAAGCTTAAGCTGGTCATGTTTAACCAGCATATAAGCCTTTCTACAAGAATTATTATCATCCATGGAGATTCCATCGCACGCAAGGCCTGCCATTACGGCAAAATGAAGCTGAAGTTATCTAGAGAACTGCATCGTCTAACCTTCCTAAAACGCTGCCAAGATAATCAGGTAATCCCAAATTGTGTAAAATTTAAGTACCGTTTCTTCTCACAGAAAGCTTTTCGTATCTACATCTCGTGCACTGCAGAAAATAAAGAATTCAAATAAATACAGAGTCGACATAGCAACAAGTTTGACAAATTAAAAAATAACTCAACGTCCAAAAAAAACTACAAACCAACATTGTAGTTAACCTTTCTTCAGTTATTTTGAAGCCCGAAGAACTCAACACTCTGTCATGTGGTCACAACTTCGCCATTGCTCCTAGGAAAATACCAGCCGAAGAATTAATGATCCAGATTAAACGCGGAATTCGTCACCTTCCAAACCACATCTCCAACGATATTAGATTGGATGTAGCTTGTGTTCTCACAAAAGCAAGACCACCAAAAACCAACATATCCAATAGTGAATACAAGTCTCTACAGGAAATGAAGAAAAACAAAGAAATAGCTATCACCAAAATGGATAAGGGGAACGCCAATGTGGTACTCAATCATACTGACTACACAGGTAAGCTTAATGCTTTACTATTAGATCCAGCTACTTACCTCCCCATTGAATACAATCCCACCAACTCACAAAAAACTCTATAGGCTCCTTAAGGTCACTTCTTATCCTGTGGAGATTACTAACAAACTAAAACCATATAACTTTAGATCCCCCCCTCCCAATATATATGGGCTCCCAAAAATACATAAAGAAAAGAAAATGTGCCATTTCGTCCCATAGTGGATGGCACCGATTCCCCCACGTACAAACTAGCTAAATATTTATCCAAAGCTCTTTCACACTATACTGGCAACACACAATCACACACAAAAAATTCAGCCCACTTCAAAACCAGTATAGAAAACCTTACACCCCAACATAGACATAATGGTCAGTTTTGACATCTCCTCCTTATTCACAAATGTCTCCCTCAAAGAAACCTTAGTGCTAATCCAAGCTAAATTTCCTCCTGATATCTCAGCCCTATTTCAGTTCGCAATTGTTAGATCCTGAATGAAGAACTTAGAAAAGGAAACTATTCATTCAGGATTTAACAAGTTTAATATAAAAGCTGAAGGAGAAACTTGCGCTCCAGCAGAAAATAATAGAATTATTAAGTGTGTGTAAGAATATATGTTCCTTACATGTAAATTTTTATGATTCAATGTTGCCTATTCAAAATTGTTAAGTAGAGAATTTATGTGTAAATATTAATTTCATTTAAGACAATTTTGTATACAGTAAATCACCTAGTAAGTTGTAAACAGTAGTTCAAAGGTCGTGTGCGAGCCGTGCAGGTTGAGCATAAGGCCTGAGGCAGTGGCATACACAGAAGGTAACTTTAGTTTGCTTTCCAGGAAAAGAGCACTCCTAGAGCAGAAGGAGAATACGGGATCAACCAGGGGGCAAGATTGAGAGGTGCTGTGTGAAAAAAACACAAGGAAAAAGAGTGCGCAAGAAGAAGGAATAAAAGGCGATGCACGCCGTTTTTCAGAGCTTTTTACTCCTAGGATTTTGGTCTTTTCGGTTCAAGACAGATGTGAGACGAGCAGCGATGTCGGATGGCAAGCCTATTACTAAAGATGTTTGATAGATTTCAGATGGAGCTGAGCATGAGATGTCGGCATCAGCAGTTACGAGCCTTCGCTAAATATCCCATTGGAGAGGAACGGCGAACGTTTTCTTAGAAGCGGTAGCAGATAAGAGTATGCCCAGCAGCTAATCAAGAACAATGCAGAAACAATGCCAGGTACGAAATATAGCCTAATCGGACCCTACACGTGGACGCGATCGGATGAAAGTATTGAATCGTACTTAACAAAAGGTAGACAGATCTGGCAGACCTGATTTCCAACATAGAGTTGGTAAAGTACAGAAATTTTGTTATATGTTATTCAGTTGCACTAGAGGAAAGAAAGTAGTTGTGTAATGGTTGAAGTTGGACTGTTTACTAGAGAACTCGAAGTGATTATTCTAATTTGTAATAATAGCTGGTCTCCATTAGACAAATTGTCTTGGAACGATTATATATGAGTGTGACAGAATTCAATATATGAGACTAGCGTAGCAGATAGAATCTGATTGGAATTTCTTTAACGTTAAATCTGTGTATATTAATGGGTAACTTATGGAAGAGAATTATTGCTTATATAGTACTGTGCTTATTTCCTTTGTCTAGTATTGTTTAGTATGACGTTAGAATTAACTTAGTAAGAATTGATTTTGCATGACCTTGAGTCCATTGAAAGTGTGATATATTATAGTTTTGTGTGTCTTAAGATCCAAATAAACATGTTTCATTTTATACTCGAGTTTTGCCTGAATATGAGATCAAACTACCACTCATAAAATCTGAACCTAAGCGGGAGGGAATTGAAGGTATATAGAGTTAGATTAGAGGTCATGACTGCTAGCTGAAATTTACATAGCCGTAGTAAAGAGTTTTGTTAATGAGCATATGCATGAAATTGTGGGAATGTCTCTCTGAATAAGAGTCCCTATTATAGGATATTGGCTGGCGCAGCTCAAAAATATAAATTTGTCAATATCCGAAAAGGAGACAGCCCCAAAATAGATAATTCTTAGTTCCGATTGTAGACTAGAAGAATAGTGATAAAAGGGATAATAAAGGTAAAATATAGGAGAAAGCAACGACGTAACACAATGAACTCAGGCTATTTCGTTTGGCAGGAAAAATTCTACAAACAGATAGAGGGGACAGCCATGGGTTCACCACTTTCCCTACCCTTGGCCAACTTCTTTGTGTGTGTGTGTGTTAAGAAGGAGAGGAGTGTATCCAAGCCATGTGGCCAAATACACTCCTCTCCTTAACACACTTAAACAACCAACACCCCAGAATCAAGTTCACCCTGGAAAAAGAGGAAAACAATAGCCTCCCCTTCCTAGACACACTAGTCACCTGCCAACCTGATGGAACTTGGTTTTCTCAGTTTATAGAAAACCCACCCATACAGGCAGATACATTCACCAGCAATTCCCCCCCCCCCATAACAATATGGGGTTATTAAGGCACTATTCAACAGGGCTAAACTAATCTGTTCAAATGAGAAAGCTCTAACCACTGAACTAAATCACATCCTTAATGCTTTCTCAGCCAATGGCTACCCGCCTCCCCCCCCCCAAAAAACCAAAACAAGTTATCCACAACCCACCTCCTCCCTTCCCCCCTTCACAAAAAAGATTACTCTAAATCTATCACCATTCCCAACATCCGGGGCACCTCAGAAAAAATCAACAAAATCCTAAAAATACATGACTTGACCTCTTGTTACAAACCATATAGAAAATTGGCATCCCTTATCCGCTCCACTAAAGACCAACCACTTCCCCTAGACTTACCTGGTGTATACCAGGTCCCTTGCAGCTGTAAATTGTCCTACTTTGGCCAAACAGGCAGTACAGCAAATATCAAAATCTCAGATCACAAGGACTACATCCGATTTCAACAGTACAGCCACTCTGGGCTTGCAGACCATGCTCTGGATACTGACCACAGAATAAGGTGGAAGAAAGCCACAGTAATACACCGCAGCAAGTTCAAATATGAAAGACTATTCATGGAATCAGCCTCAGTCCTTAGGAACATGCTGTTAGATATTGAATGGAGAACTTCTTGACAAGTTATTAATTCAGGATCTAACATGTAAGCTTTACAAAATAACAAAGAAATTTGCATAATACCTGCTTACCAGCAGAAGGTGAGAAACACCTAAGCTGTTGTATGTGAAAGTGTATATCAGTATGTGTAATGTATTGGAATTATTTATTGTAAAACAGAAAGCTAAAATCAAGAATTATGTCAGATTAGCAATTCATGTAAAGGAATAATGGCTTAATTTATGTATTATTAAGCTATCAAAAAATCGTAAGTCGCCAGGTAAGAAATGACTAATAGGATCAACGGTCATGTCTAAGCTTCAAGTGCCCATAATAACGCTGAAGGCTGCAGCTTACAGGGAAGGCCGACGTAAGCGCCTTTCCTCGAAAACAACACCTAATAGCAAGGAGGGAAAGCAAGGGATCAACCTAAGGATGATGTAAGTTATGGATCGTGCAAAAAAACAATACCGAAAAAGAGGGCGCTAAGAAAGAATATTTAAGGCAATATGCCAAACTCTAGGCGTTTTTTCTGTTTCTTCTGGGATTTTGGACATTCGAGGACTCTCGATGAGTGATCGGACAAGCCGAGGCTGCTATGTCAATGGACAGCCTGTGGTATTCGTGACTTGCACTGAGAGGTATTTCGTGGAGACCCATACGAGATTGGGCAGCTCATGCAGAATGGTGCCAAATGCTGAATGACCCACTCGAGCAAGCGGAGAAGTCTCGTAGTTCCAGCCATTTCCTGAATTGTGTCCGGTAGCAGAGAACGGAACAACTCAGCCACGAGACCTGACCCAGAACCAGCCAAGACAAAGGATGACTGAGCAACACGTGGCAGCTAATAGACCTTCGGAGGGACTTGGTAAAGTAAAGATTCTTTTGTTTTATATCTTGAGATTGTTTGAAGGTAGAATTTGTGTCTTGATAAAGCAATACTGAGCACATTTTAAAGAACTTTGACAGGATAGAGTAATTAATACAGCCTATTTTATTAGACAAAGAATTGTATAGGATAAATCTCTAACTTGTATATGATTGAAGTAGTGAAGACCCTTTGTTAATTGAGTAAATTTAACTAAGAGAGAAATGAGTTGTGAAATATCTATTTAAAGTAAATGTGAACGAAGGAACTCGACTTGACTGTGACATTGTTTAATTATCCACTTGTATTACATGATTTTGCATGTCAGTTTATGTAAGAAGGTTAGATTAGTACTGAACAGTTTGTATAGCTTAGCATAAGACATACACTTAGCTAGCAATTCAGAAGTTTTGATAACTTAATACAAGATTTAATGTACCTGTCTTTTAGCATTAATAAACATGTTTTGTTACTTGAACCCAAGTCTTGCCTGAATTCGAGGTGTCAAACTACCACTTATGAAAATAGAACCAAATAGTGGGAAGTAGTTTACATAACTATATAATTGAGATTAGATCTCAGGACACGACTGCAAGGTACCGAGATCTATATACAAGGAATATTTCCCTGAGCATGAATTATATTCTTGTTATAGGAAGCTGGCTGGCACAGTTAAAATATAAATTTGCCAGTTTCTGAAAAGGAAATATCCCTAGGAGCCAAACCAGGTTATATATTAAGGAGAAAGATATAAAATTAAGGTAGAAGGATATAGAGAAGATCAGATCAATTTGGATCATACTTAAATACATATTCTAATAAGGAAATGAAAGTACAGAGACGTAACAATGCCAAACCTCAACAAATTTGGGAAACATATATCAGAAGAACTTCAGCCCAAAGGCCAAGAACACCTAATATAGCCCATCGGGTGGGGGGGGGGGGGCACCATCAGGACTTTAGGAAAAACGGTAGCTTCCTTTCTCATTGGTTGTTGTGTAGTACTTGCGTGCACATGTCTTATCTTAAGTTCCCACGAAGATGGCAACGTGACGTTGCTGAAATACTGGAAAGTATATATTCAAGTTTGATTTAATTTATATTTCTAGTATATGCTTTCAATTCCCTAAGTATTTAATAATCATTCTACATAGTGTATACACAGCACCATTTATACCAGCATGATACCCACTGGTAGTGTTCATTAAGTAACTCCATTATATCCTTTGCCATGGGCACTGTGTTATTAACTATCCACTGTGTCACCGTTACATAATTATTCTTCTTACTGCTTGCCATGTAGCAAAAAACACGAGTTGTCTTTGTTCTGCTTGACCAATCTCCTCTTATGCTGTACTTTTTTTTTCTTAACCATGCTTGTCACCTTTCTAGCTTGCTCCTATATTCCTTGCACATCTGATCACTACTGACTGTCTTCTTTTCCTACATCACTTACCTGATTTCATTGTTCACTCCTGCTCTATTTGCTTAACTGTTGGTATACAGTTGTGTATGGCTTGTGTCAGATGCTGCCTAATCAATTCCCATGCTTTATCAACTTCTTTTCTTCACAACTTATCAACCCAGTGTTGATGTTAGTTGATTATAGAACTTCTCATAATCACCCCATATAATTCATATATCGCTTTGATAACAGTAACTTTTCTCCATTATTTGTCTGAAATGAATGCTGATCACCATGTAACACTAAAGGAAAGGTAACTTTTTTCCTGTTTATCTCCTCACCCAAACCAGCATGATCACTCTCACCAACCAGTGGCACTGTTAATATCAAAATTGAGATGAAATATCAACATATCGACCATATCCAACACTAAAACCTCGAGTTACTTCCATCACATGCTGCATAAAATGTTTATCCCTCAAAAATTCAACAAATTCACTCTCTTTATTCCCATGCACTACCTCTTGTTAGATCTGAAATAGGCGACTTCAAATTTTACATGACGTCACCATTCCAGAATCTAACAATTAACAAAAAATATATATGCATACTTATCTTTTAGCACAATGTAACTATGTAGTTACATTATGCTAAATCTTGTGCAACATCTTGTATGATAAACTGTGAATTATGTGAATTTAAATTAATGTATCTATATGTCTAGCATGAATGTAAGTCAGCAAAAGGGGCAGGTATGAGAGAAATCATTAGTGAAATATTATAAATGAAAGAATGCATATTATTCAGCAACATAGGGCAAAAATCGCCCTAATACTATAAGAGCAGCGTAAGTACCCGTGGGCATCACATCTAAGAAGACATCATGATGCATACATTCCTGGAAACAAGAAGTCCCGTACGTTGATCAGTGAAGTCACCAAGCCTGAGACCAATGGGTGAGACGATAAGAGAAATTCAAACTCGGAAAGGTGGCGCTCTAGGGGAGCGTATAAAACCCACAACACGGAAGTAAGTCAGCCCATTTTTTTCTTGTTCCTGCATTTCTCTTTGTGTGCTCCAAGAGTTCATCGCAGTTCAGCTCTCATTTTTGAGGGTTGACTTACGAAAGGATCCGGCATGACACCGCAGCAGATTTCGGCAAGATCAACCATAGGCCGTCAGTGAGAGGGCAATCGACGTAAAACCTTAGCAGAGAGATAGCGCCCAACTCAGGTGAGCACGCATAACCCACGTGGCGATAAGATCGAGACAACCAGAATCGAAAAAAGAAGAAAGGACGGAGGAAAACCGATAAAGAATAGATAAGTACTCTCACTTGCTCTAGCCCCTTTGAGAATTGACTAACAGTGTTAAGAGAATGCATCTTAAAATTTGTAATGGAAGAAAGAGTGAAGAACTAAGATTTATGTAAATGACTATGCTTTAAAAATGAACTTTAAGAACTTTCAGTTAGATAGAGATTATGTCGTAATTAATCCGAGAGAGATTATAAATGCCTAAATATCCAATTGAGCTGTAATTAAGAGTGTATTATATGTTGAGTTATTGAACTTGATAACATTTTGAAGTCAATGCATAATTGCTTTAAGAGTGAGAGGGTGAGAGAAAGGTAGAAGATTAAATGAGAATTGATAACTACTTTAACTTGTATGGCATTATATAATGAGTTTAATAAATATTTTGGTTCTTTACTTACATGTGTTTCTGATCATGATGACTGACCATGACCCTTCATTAAACTTCGAACCTGTGATCGTGTGTGTGTGTGGGGGGGATACCCCAATTAAAAATAGTAGGGCACGACTGCAAAATTAAATAAGCCAGAGAACACAAAGCTTCTAAGAATTCAGTTAACATTATTAGTGTCACCTGATAATCTATGTTTATCCTAAAGGTTAAGTTTATCTCTAACTTTAAGACTCAGGCTGGTGCAGATAAAAAATAAATTTTGCCTGAGTGACCAGGATAATTCATAGAATTCAGGGAACAGGTAATCTCTGGTGGCCCTTAAAAGGTTAAATCACGTAAAAAAAGGTATAAAAGAAGCGAGACATAACGATAAGACTAAAATTAATGAAGATCACATAACATTGGCGCAACCGACTTAACAAAGAGGTACATGCGATAGAATTTGGTATAGTGGCTGAAGTAGGAAAGGATAAACTTAATTATATTGCCTCGATATATCAATATCAGAGATATACGAGCCAACAAATGGTGCAGCAGTCGACAGGATGTGTTTAATCAATTAACAAGGAAGTAAATTAATCAAACACAGTGAAGTGGTGTCAGTCACATGAGAAGAAAATAAAAGAACTAAATTTTGGAAGGGAAAGTTTGGAATTTTAAAAAAAATTTTTGTAAGCAAAAGGATAAGCATGGCGCTAGCAACCAGCACAGAACTTAGTGACCCGGAATTTTTCAGTAGCATCAACCCCCAGCAAATTCTCCCTCAGTTTTCTGGTGGGGAGACCGACGATGTAAGGGCTTTCTTTGATTTTGTTGAAGAACTCAGACAGATAGGAAGATGGAGTGACTTCCAGTCACTTATATTGCTTCGCAGTAAGCTAACAGAAAGAGCAAAGAGTTTGTCTACTCTTCGCCCCTTCTGAAGGAAACAATGGACTACCAGAGATTCAAATCAATCCTTATCTCTCAATTTACAAAGGCCAAGAGCATAGGACCGAATCTCTGGAAACTCCAGAAGATCATTCAGAAGGAGAAAGAATGTGTCTCAGACTACCACAACAGATTACTCAGTTTTGCGAATTCTTTGAGCGTACCTGAGGATGAAAAACGCCATTTAGAGTGGGCTGTTTTTCAGCACTTCCGGATTGGTCTGAGAAATGAACTAAAGGAGGCAGCACATGCAAAGGGAATTGTGGGTCTAAAAGAATGTTATGAAGCGGCTAAGGAAAGGGAGAGAGTGTTGGAAGAGTTGGATCAGGCCCATGAGATGAGAAAAATGATAACAAAAGAATCAGAGGAAGAAAATTTAAAGGGGAGAGAGGATCCGTTCACAAAGAGAGAAAAAAAAAAAAAGTGAACCAGTTAGGATGCAGAGCGTCACCCCAACACAGACACAGAATGAAGGAAATCTAACCATGGTCCATGGACTCATAGAGGGGACAGCATGTGAAATTCTATTAGACACAGGTGCGCAAGTTTTGGTTGTTCCTCACTCAATCTTTATTTGATTGATTCCCTTAGTCCTGAGAACTTCACAGAACTTGAAAACCCTGGCACACTAATAGGCATAGCAAGGATAGAATTGTGCTCCAGAATGAAAGTAAAAGTGCAAATATCTATACCTTGTTTTCCCATAGATCTCATATTCTGCTAAGAATATGAGATCTATGGGTCTCATATTCTTAGCAGAACTATTAGTTCTACCTGAGATGATGGACCATAGCAATCAGGCTGTTCTGGGTCGGGATTTTCTGAAATGGAACAATTTTGCATGCGATTTCGGAAATCAGTGTCTTTCTCTTTGTGGGAGAACTTTCCAAATTGGTCACTGCCCCAAGGAGGAAAATAATGGGAATGAAACCACGAAGGTTGAAGTACACTCCAAGCAATAATCATGAATGGAAGGAAAGGCTCATACACGATGCAATGGAACTGCATCACACTAAACTGGTCAAGGAAGAAATTAGAGAATTCTTCCACACCTGCTACAAGAATTTCCCTGGAGTATTCACAGAGGGAATCAATTCCCTTTGCACAAATGTGGTGGAGCATTCCGTACAGGTCACTTTGGAAACGCCTATATATACAAGGCAGTACAAGATTCCTCTTAAACACCAAGACAAGTTGGATCATCTCTTAGCAGAATATGAAAAGGCAGGAATTATTGAGAAGTCGAACGCTCGTTGGAACAGCCAGTTTATCCTGGTGGAAAAATCCAATGGTGATCTAAGATTCGTGTTGGACCTTAGGGAGATTAATAAAGTCACTGTGCCTATTGATTTCCCTATGTGTACGACAGAGGAGTTGCTGGTCAGCCTGGAGGGAGCAAAGGTGTTCTCTAAACTCGATTTCAACTCTGGCTACTACCAAATTCCCCTTAGGAAGCAGGACAAACAGTATTTCGCTTTCACTACTAAATGGCAAAAATACCAATTGTGCCGCCTTTCCCAGGGAGCGAGGAACTCGGCCATGAGTTTTCAGAGCCTCATGAACACCCTGCTATCTGATGTATTGGGTAAGGGAGTCCAAGACAACCTCCTGATCTACTCGTCCACAATAGCTGAGCACAAGGAGATCCTACTGAAAGTTCTACACAGACTGAGCGAAGCCCGCCTGTCACCCAAGCGCTCCAAGTGCAAATTTTTCTTAAAGCAAGTCGAGTACCTTGGACACATTGTAAGTGGCACGGGAATAAGACCTTCCAAAGAAAATGTGAATGCTGTCTTGGCGGCAAAACCTCCCTCCACCGTTAGACAAATCAGGAGGTATGTGGAAATGGTGAATTTCTATAGGAAATTTATTCCCCAGTGCTCTGAGTTAATGGACTCCATAGTGAAGCTTACGAAAAAAGGGGTGAAATTCACATGGGGGGAAGAGCAGCAGAGAGCTCACCGAGCTCTGAATAACGCTTTGGTTTCAGCGCCTGTTCTCACTCATCCCAAGATAGGACAGACATTCTTTCTTGCTGCTGATGCTTCAAGTAATACCATTGCCGCTGTTTTAGAACAGGCTGAGGGAGAAAGTTTTAGGCCAATTGCCTTTATGAGTAGGAGATTGTCGTCCTCTGAACAGAATTACTCCATTATAGAGAGAGAGGCCCTGGCAATTGTGTGCAGTCTTAGGAAGTTCAGATACTTGTTGCTGGGACAACGCCTCATCCTCAGATCAGATCGCAAACCCTTATCCTTTGTCTCCTCAATGAAGGATAAAAATCAGAGAATAGTGCGTTGGTTCCTTGAAATGCAGGAATACAACATGGAAGTCAGTTATATTCCTGGCAAAGAAAACGTGGTAGCTGATTATCTATCCAGATCGCTGGACCCCAACCCTAACGAGAACCGCTGCATAGACACAGACAGGATGAGCCCTATGATGGTAAGAAAAGAAAAGGGGGGAAGGGGAATTCATACCCCCCCCCCAGCTACAAGTCTGGAGAAAGCAGCAAATCATTGATGCACAAAGGATAGATCCAATTTTTTTTTGGGGGGGGGGGGGGGGTGCACAAAAGGTTATCAGAAGGACAAGTTCTATCGCACAGCCAAAGGTTCTATGACCCCATATTCATCGACAAAAATGGCCTTCTATTGTCCAAACAAGGCATCACTGGAAAGTGGAGGGAAAGAATTCTCATTCCCAGTGTCACGATCCCTTGGTTGTTGTACACCTTTCATGACACGGACCTAGCTGGCCATCAAGGCATACATAGAACCTGGAAGAGGGTGACGGACAGATATTTATGGAGGGGGATGAGAAGTGATGTTGAGGCATACGTATGATCATGTCATCCATGCCAACAAAAATCACCCGTCACCGGTAGAGCGCCTCTCCAACTTTTCCCACTCCCCTCACGTCCCTTTCAGGCTGTGGCTATGGACATATTGGAACCACTCCCCACTACCTCGAAGGGGAACAGATACATACTTGTTATAATTGATATGTTCTCCAGGTTCCCCGAAGCCACAGCCATGAAGGACCAGATGGTGTGGTAAATATGCTCTTCAAATTGATAATTTCGAGGTATGGAACGCCCGAGACGCTCCTGTCGGAGCGAGGCACAAGTTTCACCGCCGAAGTGATGTTGCAGCTCTAAGTTGTTGAGGATAAGGAAGCTATTCACCACTCCATATCATCCACAGGGGAATGGGATGTGCAAGAGGATGAACCGCACTCTGAAGCTTACCCTGTCTAAGCTGACAGAAGGGCAGGTTTCTGAGTGGGACTCCCACCTCGCGCATACCCTTTTTGCATGCAGGACAGCTCTCAACGCTGCTACCAGAGAGACCCCCGCAGTTGTGCTATGTGGTTTTGATCCCCTTTTCCCCAGCAATTTCAGAAGCTCCACGGTAAATACAGGATTCTCTGACATCGACCAATACCTGAACAATCTTATTCAAGAGAATAGACTAGGATATGAACTAGTAGCTCAATCAAGCAACACATGCTCCCAAATTGCCAGGACATATGCAAACAGGTTGAGAAAGTACAAGGATCTAGATCTGGGAAAACTAGTTCTATTAGAACAGAATTCAGCAAGGAGGAGAGGAGGCAAGTTTGGAAAGGGTGCTGATGGACACTATGAAATAACAGAAAAAATGTCACCAGTCACATACAAGATTAGGAAAATGGGGAACAAAGGAAAAACCTTGGTAGTCCATTCTGATCAGCTGAAACTGTATAAGAGTAGACCAGACATGATAGTCTGTTTATGCGATTCCCTAAAAAACATCTAGGATAGATGTAGAAAGAAAAAAGTGGGGAAAGAACTCTGAAAAAAACAAGGATAACAACGAAGAGCAAGAACAGAATATGTCTGAGGAATACCTTCCCAGACATGCCCGAGATGATGAAGACCTGGATGAGAATCTCGAGGGAGACATCCACCATCAAAATAAGAAAAAAAAAGGTGGAGGGGCAGATTACGGAGAGAGGATCCAAGACCCGCCCCCTCAGATACTTGCTGAAACCTAGAAAAATGGAAGAGTCATACCCAGAGAAATGAAGGAAGTGTTAAAAAAAAAAAAAAAAAGAGGGGGACTGAGAAGGAAAATTTTCTCGGAGACAAAATTTTTTTTAGGAGGAGAGGGCCTTTGTTAGATCTGAAATAGGCGACTTTAAATTTTACATGACATCACCATTCCAGAATCTAACAATTAACAAAAAATATATGTGCATACTTATCTTTTAGCGCAGTGTAACTATGTTTTTTTTTGTAACAACATCTTGTATGATAAACTGTGAATTATGTGAATTTAAATTAATGTATCTATATGTCTAGCATGAATGTAAGTCAGCAAAAGCGGCAGATATGAGAGAAATCATTAGTGAAATATTATAAATGAAAGAATGCATATTATTCAGCAACATAGGGCAAAGATCGCCCTAATACTATAAGAGCAGCATAAGCACCCGCAGGCATCACATCAAGAAGACATCATGACGCACATGTTGCCGGAAACAAGAAGTCCCGTATGTTGATCGGTGAAGTCACCCAGCCTGAAAACCAATGGGTGAGACGATAAGAGAAATTCAAACTCGGAAAGGTGGCGCTCTAGGGGAGCGTATAAAACCCACAACACGGAAGTAAGTCAGCCCATTTTTTTTTCTTGTTCCTGCATTTCTCTTCATGTGCTCCAAGAGTTCATCGCAGTTCAGCTCTCATTTTTGAGGGCTGACTTACGAAAGGATCCGGCATGACACCGCAGCAGATTTCGGCAAGATCAACCGTAAGCCGTCAATGAGAGGGCAATCGACGTAAAACCTTAGCAGAGAGATAGCGCCCAACTCAGGTGAGCACGCGTAACCCATGTGGCGATAAGATCGAGACAACCAGAATCGAAAAAAGAAGAAAGGACGGAGGAAAACCGATAAAGAATAGATAAGTACTCTCACTTGCTCTAGCCCCTTTTGAGAATTGACTAACAGTGTTAAGAGAATGCATCTTAAAATTTGTAATGGAAGAAAGAAGAGTGAAGAACTAAGATTTATGTAAATGACTATGCTTTAAAAATGAACTTTAAGAACTTTCAGTTAGATAGAGATTCTGTCGTAATTAATCCAAGAGAGATTATAAATGTTCTAAAATGCCTAAATATCCAATTGAGCTGTAATTAAGAATGTATTATATGTTGAGTTATTGAACTTGATAACATTTTGAAGTCAATGCATAATTGTTTTAAGAGTGAGAGGGTGAGAGAAAGGTAGAAGATTAAATGAGAATTGATAACTACTTTAACTTGTATGGCATTATATAATGAGTTTAATAAATATTTTGGTTCGTTACTTACATGTGTTTCTGATCATGATGACTGACCATGACCCTTCATTAAACTTCGAACCTGTGATCGTGTGTGTGGGGGGGGGGATACCCCAATTAAAAATAGTAGGGCACGACTGCAAAATTAAATAAGCCAGAGAACACAAAGCTTCTAAGAATTCAGTTAACATTATTAGTGCAACCTGATAATCTGTGTTTATCCTAAAGGTTAAGTTTATCTCTAACTTTAAGACTCAGGCTGGTGCAGATAAAAAATAAATTTTGTCTGAGTGACCAGGATAATTCATAGAATTCAGGGAACAGGTAATCTCTGGTGGCCCTTAAAAGGTTAAATCACGTAAGAAAAGGTATAAAAGAAGCGAGACATAACGATAAGACTAAAATTAATGAAGATCACATAACAATGGCGCAACTGACTTAACAAAGAGGTACATGTGATAGAATTTGGTATAGCGGCTGAAGTAGAAAAGGATAAAGTTAATTATATTGCCTTGATATATCAATATCAGAGATATATGAGCCAACACTCTTCTTTCCGATCCATATTCCTATAAAATCTTCCATTAGTAATACCTTCTTTTTACATTCCGAAACCATCCTATTAGATATGCAATAATAAATTTAATTTAATCCTTTATCCAAGTGTAAGCAAACAAAGTTTGTGCCTGAAGTATCTTCAGGACTGAGGCAACTTGTGGTAAAGGTGATAAAGGAACAAGCTCTCACACTCCTACTCTTAGTATCTCCCATAATGCAAAACATATCTCCTTGCTGACATGTATAATGCTATTCATTAAGGGAAGGTCCACTACCCAGACTGGTTTCGACCTTTATTTAGGTCTCGTCAGTGGGAGCCAGACCCAGAAGTGGTGATACTAAGGCAGAAGCAATGGAGGTCATATTTACTTATATAAGTTGCCAAAAGTGTACCGCCTTATACCTTATTATTAAATTACTCTGGATTTAGAGAAAGATGTTGGAAGTTTATTTATCACTTTTTTGTTAGACTATAATAAATTTAGTTTAATCCTTTATCCAAGTGTAAGTAAACAAAGTTTGCTTGAAGATACTTCAGGCTTACACTTGGATAAAGGATTAAACTAAATTTATTATAGTCCAACCAAGTGAAAAATAAACTTCCAACTATTAGATATGCATTTCAATTAATTTCAACTTCACATGAAACAGATTCAAAATATTCACATGTACTACTTTCCATTTTCACTTTTAGAGGACACAATTCCTCTGCAATCATTGACAGCAATCCCCCCCCCCCCACACACACACGCGCAATACAGTTGCATCAATAGCTAAAAGTTTCCCTAGTGATTTGAGCTCATTTCTATTGATTTTTTTATTAAACTATCAATAAATCAATTAATTTATCGTTTTCTCTATTCTCAGAAACAGTCATCTTCAGAGAACAATATAAAGTAAAGATAAGCACAAACAGATACTATATGTGTTAAGTCAGAGTGAGGTTAGGAAACAAAACCTGAAGGTCCTAAAATAAGTCATGATTAAATGGTCTGCCAAGGTCATCTTCAGACCTTAGTTCAGTGGCTTACTGCCTGCTATCTGGAAAACGTTCATTTCCAGATAGCAGGCAGTTTTGCATCCAAATTTATTAAGGTTTGAAAAGTTTTTTTTATGGCAAAGGAATTCAAGAAAATCATTGATATTTTTCTTCAATAAAGTAACTGGTCTTTTCCATAAGTTTCTGTGGCTGGCATCAAAAGCATGGTCTACAAGATCTGTGCAGTCATGGTGGTGATGGAGCCAATGTAGTATTTATGCTTGGAAATTTTAATTTTGGATCTCCTCTCAGAAAGATCCCCAGGAGCTACAATTCTTCAGACTTCGACATCTGACACTCAGGCGGTAACAAAAGTCACAAACAAATTGGTTGTATGTCTTCCTGTGAGAGTGAAAAAAAAAAAATTTTTTATTCCCCAAAGGATTGGTTAAAGCTGAAGGAGCTTTATCTACCTTTGCAATTCCCCAAAGGTAGGCAAAGCACCTTCAACTTTAACAATATCTGAAAAGTAATGGAAAGCCAGTCTCCATCCTTCAAGCATTTACTAGTAGTGAGCCCTTTAAACTATCAATAAATCAAAGCTTTTCATGAGAGGGAAGAGAAAATAGCAGTCAAGTGCTTCCATCTCTTGGAAGCACTTGACTGCTATATCCTAGTACTTGTATCATTGTCTGTAATAGTGCAAGTTCTATGGGTTAATTTTCTTGAGATGCAGGATTAAAAATCCCAGTTTTGGGATGAAGAAGAACTGCTTGAACTATACCAGAGATCAATTAATTGAGGATCCAGTTAAAGAAATGCTCAAGAAAAAGTTCCTTTAGTTACTGACTAGAATCAAACTTATAAAAGTCTTTCTTTGGGTGACCAAGTGCGATTTCCACAGAGCTACACATGCACCTGTTGGTGCCTTTAAAAATGAACAAAATACTGGCATTCCTTATCTTCTATTTCTCTATCCATGTGTTAAAGCTTAAGTGCTGGAAAAATCACATGATAAATGAACAGGGGTGGATGAGAGGATTCAGAGATGAGTGACCAACATGGTGACGTTTGTGGGTTACAAAGCTTAGTTGACAGGCAGAAAAGAGGGGACACGATAGACACTTTAAGATATTAATATAAAACTGATGCAAGTGAAATTTTTCAACATATGACAAACAGAGAACTAGGGGCCACTGAAGTTGTGTAAGAGTGTGGTTAATAGGGATGTGTGGACCAGATTTTTGCATGGAGAGTGGTGAGTGAGTGTAATGGATTGCCAGAATTGGCTGTGGGTTCCCTGACAGTGAATGGATTCAAGGAGAGATGTGGTAGGATTTGTGTGTATGATGGTTGATTGGGTCTTCTGCAACAAGTCCCTGAACTGCATGGAGATGCTGCAAAATAATAAATAATAATAAAAGTTTAATGGAGTGAAACAGCACTATGAAATGATTAAAAGTAGTACTTAATGCTTCCAATGTTTCATTCCAGTTACAGACATCGTCAGGAGTACAAAATGAGACTTGCAACACACACACAGAGAGAGAGAGAGGCAGCACAAAACTAACAGAAAGATGTGGACAAAAGACTATAGTCTAATTAGGTGGTGTGCTGTCTGTCGACACTTGTCAGCAGCCTAGAATGTACACTGGTATCTCGAAGTATTAGAATTTTCCATATTTCTGGAAGTTTTATGCAACTATATTTATTTAAATTAGGCTGATTTTTAAGAGTAGCAGAGGATTCTAAAAGCAGTCCTTCAAATTTACTGTGATCATGATGGTCTTTTTCCTGTTGATTCTGTGAGCTGTATCCAAAACATGGTCTGCAAGGCCAGAACGACCACAGTTGTGACTGCAGATGCATATGCATTTTTTTATGTTCTTCCATTTGGAAAGTACATTCACAAACTCCCCCCCCCCAACAATATGGCATCAGAGAAACACTTACCCAAAGAGCTTATAACCTATGTTCCAATCAAACCTCTCTTGCAACAGAACTCATGCTTTTCTATGTAATGGTTACAGTTTCCCAAAAAATAAAAATAAAAATTAAAAAAAGAAAAACCGACCATTTATCCCCATCCACGACCTTCTGCTCTTCAGAAAGATTTTAGTAATGATCAGCTACCATCTCCATCGATGGTAGATGATCTTCTTGTCTGTCCATAGTAGGCAAACTTGCAGGAACAAGGAACTCTATGCATATACATGATTGGAATAGGCCTACGTTTGATTCTCATCTTGATGGGAGGAATCTTTATGTGGACTTTTTCAATCAGAGGTGAGTTACCAGGCTTTTTTCCTCCCGGAAACTCTGGTTTTTCATCCAGCATACAGACAAATCGGCCCTTCAGAACACACCAATTTACAGACAAAAAATACCAGCGGTGGTGGTGGGTGATAGATAGCGTTGATTGATAGTAGAGGTTCGGTGTAGTGGTGGAGACAGTTGCATAGTAGGTGTCCTCCCATGATGAGTCTTTGGACTCCTTGGAGGTGACACAAATAACAACAACAAAAAAAATGCCAGTAGAGTCAAGTAAGGAATTTTCCAAATTTTTGACAAACTGAGGCTAAAAGGTGCGCCATCACTGCCCTAGATAAACCTAATAAATGTCACATCCACTAAGTGGCTCGTGCAGAAATAAAAATTTAATTATTTTACAAAAAAATAAATAAAAATAAAATAATAATAATAATTTTATAGATATATATATATACATAAAAATAAAAAAATATTATGAAAACTTAATTAAAATCTTAATAAATAATGCATAAATACATAAAAAACTATATTTTGTGAAATTTATCTTGCACTGCATCTCCTTTTCATATATAATGCCATCTGTTTGCTCTCACTTACCCCCCCCCCCACCAGAGATTTCATATCTGTTGTTTTCGGTATTAGATCAAGTGCTTATTTGTAATCTAGCTCTCAGATCCATAAGTTAAAACTCTTTTGAATAGTGTCTTGTATGTAACAGCTAGCTTAATGTTTTTACTAATTTCTCTTATTAAAAATAAAGTCTTTGTTAATTCCATTGTCTATTCTATATTTGATTTACCACCTTCATTAAGGACAGGAGACAGATCTGGAGCTGGAAGGAAATGTCATCAGGAAGGTGAGAGACTTTAGATACTTAGGTTCAACAGCGGAAGAAGATGGAGGAGCTGAGAAGGAAGTGGGATGCAGGATACAAGCAGGTTGGAGGAACTGGAGGGAGATGGCTGGAGTGTTATGCGATAAGAGGGTGCCAATCAATTTGAAAGGCAAAATCTATAGGACAGTAGTGAGGCCAGCTATGACATATGCTACAGAAACTGTGGCCCTGAGGAAAAATAACATCAGCAGGATGAAAGTAGCAGAGATGAGAATGCTTAGGTGAATGTGCGATGTGACCAGAAAGGATAGTCTGAGAAATGACTATGTCAGGAGAACAGTGAAAGTTACGAACTTAGGAGCGAAAATACAGGAGGCAAGGTTGAGATGGTTTGGTCATGTGATGAGGAGGGAGGATGAATATGTGGGAAGAAGGATCATGCAGATGGATGTGCAAGGAAGGCGGAAGTGTGGGCGGCCAAAGAAGAGGTGGAGGGAACTGGTAGAAGAGGACTTCAGGATGAAGAACTTGGATGTAGTGACAGCCCAAGACAGGAAGGTGTGGAGGAGACTCATCATCAACAGTGACCCCACTTAAGTGGGAGAAGCTGCAGAAGAAGAAGATTAAAAATTGTGCCTAAATAGTCTAAACATTTTTCTTGTTTTATAGATTCTCTATTTGAAATGTAGTTGATGTTTTCAGTGTTCTTGCTTTCATAGTTTGTCTTTTTTATCATTGATTTATTACCAAATTTATTATTGCAGTTATTCAATTTATTTATTTATTAATTAATTTATTAATAAATAAATAAATTATTTAATTGAGTTCTTCAATTTATTTTGCATAAAGTCAAGAGCTGAACTGAATATCTCCATTTCTGATACCAGGCCTAATGCCACTTTCCTTCATAATGGGATCCATACAGATGAAGAGAAATAGCAGAGATAATATTCACCCTTATCTCATACCTGAATTTGCATCAAATTATCTTCCTGTACTTGTTTTCGTTCCAGCTGCTCACTTAGGAATCAAATATACATGTATTGCTTGATACAAAGTCCCATTTATACCATTGAATTGCAACATTTTGAACAGCCTTCCTCTTGGCACCTTATTATATGCCTTTTCCAGAAAAAATTACATTCAAGTAAGGAAATTCACCTGCAATTCTCACATTCAGTTTTATTTTCCTTTTCATAGATGGCTACTATGAACTCTACCCCACTTTACTCTACTTCAGTACAGAATGGCAATCAAACAATAGCAGAAAATTATAAAGAAAAACTATCTTAGCAGCTAATGAAAAATTTTTATACCTCTATACTTGACCATTTTTGGTCAAATATCATCTTCTTTAGCTGTCTCTTTACATTTCAAATTGCTGATGACTTTTCTACTCAAATATTGATATGTACTCCAGCTTGCATTTCTTCTGAACATTTTCTCTCACTGTTCTGGCATTTCTTATTTCATTTAATAATCTTTCAAATTGCTCCAAACATCTATCATATCTTTATCTTCAGTTTCATGTCACCTTTATTCTAATTCCTTTCACAGTACTCCTCCATTTCTATACTTTTTCTACAGCCTCCAGAATATTTTGCCACCCTAATGATATTTATATTCTTTAATTATATCCAAGTCTTTCTGTGACTTTTTATTTAGCCGCTTTTACACATTGCTTTGCTTATCTACATTTTTTCATTGGAGTATCGCAGAGAACATTTTCACTTTAAACTAGAAATTTCACTAGAAACTTGATATACTGTACATTCTTCTTTTTATGACCATCTCTTAATTCCCTGAGTCTGCTATGAAGTTCTAATTTCTTTATCTGTTCATAAAACCTAATGATCTGTCTCCCTGGCTGAAATAATCACTGTAATTAATTTTCCTATAAGTTTACTACCAAGTGTCCAAAGATTTGATTTTTGTCTTCAAACCCTAATTTTTTTCTAAATAATATTTTTGTATATTTGAGCTACAGTTCACAGCAAGATGCTGCTTTGATTTCTTTTAAAAACTTGACCCCATACTTTTCTTTTCAGTATGATATTCAAATTTTATCCTGCTCAAAACCAAATAGTGATTATTAGATATATGAAGAGCCAAAGGCTTCAATTCGGCGACATAAGACTTGTTTAAGTTAAGGGATATGACATCCCATATAGTTTCTTAGCTGAATAAGAAACTCAAAGAGTTTCATGCTGAATATAGTAATACTCATAGAAGGGTTGTAAGTTCTGTTTGCTACAAACTTGATATAAACTAGGTCTACCTACTCACTGATGAGACCTCAATAAAGGTTGAAACCGGTCTGGGTAGTGACCTTCTCTCATAATGTTGAACAGTAATACAGCTCCTAGGAGCTAAGTTCACATTATGGGTAAATATCAAGAATAGTGATCGGAGCTTGCTCCACCTTAGACACGAGTTGCCTCAGCTTGCACTACCTTAAGGGTCAGTTGCTGCAGGATCCAGGTATTTGCTTACGCTTGGAATCGCCGAACTTTATATAGTTTCTACTATATTCGGCATGAAACTCTGAGTTTCTTATTCGGCTAAGAAACCATATGGGATGTCATATCCCTTAAATTAACCAAATAGTGATCACTTTCTACTTCAAATCCTCTGTATATTCTTGTTCTTGATTTCTGTTATCTTTTGGGCACATCTGTTGGAACTTGGTATTGGTAATGATTAATCCATGTCCTGAACAGGAACGCTGCAGGTACTTACTGATGTCATTAGCATTGCACTTTTCTCCAAATTTTCCCAAAACATTTCTATATGTCTGGCATTCATTTCCTCCTCTGTGGTTAAGATCTCCAACAGACTAGTTTTTCCTTTGTTTCTGTCAGCTTCCTTCTCTAGTGACGTGAAAAATTCCTGTATTTCTTTTTTAGTAGAATCTTTTGTGTGACCACAAATAACTCTTGCCCAATTCCTTATTTTGATTTGCTTATCTAACTCTATTTGATATTGCTTACCATTTAAGATTATCTTAAATGGTAAGCAATATCAAGTAATATTATAATAATAATATAATTATTATATAATATAGCATAATTATAATAATATTATAAAAGCAATAATATTTTATATGGTATAAGATCTTGCTTTTAGTGCTGAATAAATACTATAGCTACTTTTCCCTTTCCTTGATCACTATTGCCTGAAAACAGAATCTTGAACTTGTTATTCAGAAGAATCACCTATTTTTGTCTTCTTTGTTTCAGTAATAGCAATTATTATTTAGGGGTAGTGAGTGCATCTAGTGTGAATGAATTTAAGGGAAGGGTATGACAGCTGGTATGGGTGATTTATAGCCTCCCTCAATGAATCCTTGACTTCCTGGAGGTCTCAAATAATAATAATAATAATGTCGACATGGTACATATCCAATTTTTCTGTTGATGCCTCTTACACTGATAATTCCAATCTTAAATTCTGTAGATGGGGGGATTTGAAATTTGTGGAGTTTCCTCCAGAAGCTGATTGTTCACTTTTTGCTCTGGTTTTCTGACAAAAACAGTGAGGAGAAGGGAATATTGTTTAACCATGCAACACTCCAGGCAGCATAAAGTTCCATCATGTTGAATTATCATTCTGTTTTGGTTAAAGCCAATAAGAATATGACTTAGTCAGCTAATTCACAACTTGTAAGTTTCTTATTTGTTCAGTATCCAGGTAAATCCATGCTGAGAGAGCATATTAGGAGATGGTGAGGACTGAGCATTAAGTCAAATGTTCTGTTCTATTCAGTTCTTCACATTCCTTAAAGGGTCAAATGGAAGGCTGCTCCCAGTTATCCAGCTTTGATCTTTAGAATTCAATGCGAATCTGGAATCTTCAGTGGGACTCTAATGTAAATTAACTTATTAAATTTTCCCCAATGTATATACAGTAAAATCTCCATTTAACGGACATAATTTGACAAATAAATACAGATAATAAAATAATTAATAAAAAGATAATAATAATAATATGATGGTTAGTCAGAAGCGATTGGCAGTGTTTATAAATTGTGTTTTTGGATACGTTCATGTATGTTCACGATATTCCGTGTGTGTACTTGTAATATTTCATGCACGTGCATTGGTTCAGTAACATAGCATCAGTAGCATTGCTAGGCAAAACAAGTGGTGTTTAGGCTGTTACATTAGGCAGTAATTTTTAGTTAAACTGTTATTAATCATTATTAATATCAGTTAATATGCCTGGGGTTAAAAAGAAAATGAGTAAACTTGACGATAGCACAGAAACTTGAGTAATAAGTTGGAAAGTGGTGTATCTGTTGCTCATGTTTGTGAACTTTATGGAGTGAAAAAGCAAACAGTTTCGGACATAAACAAAAATAAATAATTCAACATGACGGAACTTTATGCTGCCTTTATTTTAGCACAAACTTACTCAGTTTGTGCTAAAATATAGCATTAAGAACTCTAAAAGTGATTTCACTGTGGCAGATAAGAAACATGTAAAGTTGGCCAAGCATAAGAATTTAGAAGAAGGAGTTTACAAGTGGTTTGTTCAACATTGGTCTAATGGTGTTGAACAAAGGTCAGCTGCTGAAAAACTGGCACAACACATGGGCATACAGTTCCAGGAAGTGATGGGTGGCTTTGATGCTTTTGTAAATGCCATGGCATTATGAACAGGCAAACATGTGGTGAAGCACTGCGCGCCAATATTAAACAAGTTGAGCTCTTCAGAAAATACATCAATGAAGTCATTGAATCTGAGGGTCTTATTTTGTCTCAAGCTTACAATGCAAATGAGGCTGGCCTGTTCTATCGTGCTGTTTCCAAAAATACCCTTGCGAACAAACATGAGATTAGCACGCCTGGCTGTTTCAGCACTACTTTGTGTTAATGCCAATGGCACACATTGTCTCAAATCGATGGTAATCGGAAGAGCACAAAAGCCTCACGCTTTGAAGAATGTTACGAACCAGTTGCCTGTCATTATTCCATCTCAAGGAATGCCTGGTTTTCAAGTGACATTTTTTTCCCGACTAGTTTTTCACCTGAAGTGCAAAACTACCAAGAAGAGGTCCGGAAAATTTCTCCTGAAGATGTAAAAGCTGTTTTACTTCTTGATAATGCATCAGCCCATCCTAATACTGAGAAGTCGGTTAGTAGAAATGGAAGAATAAAATGTATCTTTCTTCCTCCAAACACCACTTCCATAATGCAGCCTACAGATCAAGGAGTCAATGTTGCCTGCAAGAGGTTGTATAAGAAGAAGTTTCTTGAAGAGGTTATGGTTGTCTTGGAGAACGAAAATAATCCCAAAGAAGATACAAGAGGAATCAGGACACTTCAAAATTTGCGCACATACAACATCAAGTCTGCCATCTTTAATTTTACTGCTGCTTGGAAGGAGATAAAAACTACAACATTGGCTAATGGGTGGACAAAGTTACTGAACAGAAGTGAAAAGGAATACGATTTCAGAGGTTTTGGAACCTCTGATTTCTATGAAACTTTGATGCAAACTGGTGATAATGTCAGTGAGAATAACATTGAACAATGGCTAGACATTGACGAGGGTAACCAAGGCTACTAAATTCTCTGCATGGAAGAGATTCCTGAAGATGTTCTATGGGGCAATCAGGAGGCTGACAATGAGGAAGAAGAAGAGGGGGTTCCAGCTGGTCCGAAACTATCGGTAGTAAGAGAACACATGGCTGACATCATCTTGTTCATAGGTGCATATTCAGATCCAGAGGTGATTGCTTATTATGAACATTTTTGGTAATTTCGATTGTTAATTATTAAGAAACAGTATAAAAGTAGAAAGCAACTGAAACTTGATGCTTTTTTCAAGCTCAATCCTCAGGAAAATAGTATTTACATAAAAATGTTCTCATTAAAATATATTAATACTGTACCACTGAACGTGTTTTATTTTCAATACTATTCCTAAGATTCCGGTCTTTTGATTTTAAGGACAACCCTTAGTCCCTAACAGTCCATTAAATCAAGAGTTTACTGTATTAAAAAAAAGTTGTCGGTTGTTTTATAAAGAATAAAGTACAATTTATTGAGTAAATTTTAAGCATATAATCCAGTGCTTAAAATTACTAATTTTAACCCTATATCAAAAAGTAAACTAGCACAAAATACTATGTTTGAAATTTGTCAGTCTGGTTGGCTAAATGAATAGTGCTTCCAATCTTCAACTATATAAGGTTGAAGAGCTGAAGCAATGTCTGCAGTAGGATCAGAATTCACCATATGCACAATATTTCAGGTGAAGATGAATTTTATATCTTGGCCTAAAGTGACTTAAAAAAGTTTTATATTTTTAGTCTCTAGGGTTTCTGGATCATCTAACTCTTAGCCTACACATAGAACCTATGTATAAAAAGTTTAAACTTTCGTGGAAGGGGTTTATGTAAAAAATAAAATGAATAATAACAACAAAAAAAGAATTTAGTAATATATTACCATAAACTGCAATTTCAAGCACAGCTGTACAGTCAGCTACTTAAAATTTTTATTTTAAGTAGCTGACTTAAAATAAATGAACTAAGCAAGCTGCTGCAATAAGATTTACAAATAATTATGTCAAATTACATGCAAATACATATTTGTGTAAACAGTAAGGGAGGGGGAAAGGGGAAAAAAAGCTAAAATGAAATAAAAAAGCATGCAGGAAATAACAGGCAAAAACTAAAAATACAACATACTTCCAAACAGATTGAGAGTAATTTCCCGTTCTGGAAATACTGCATCTAGTTGAAGCAGAGAATGGTGAAAGAAAAAAAAAAATTTCAAAATTACTTTTAACTATTACTTTTTTTTTTTTATTTTTTTTCCAACACTAAGATCTATTAAAAGCAGCTTCTAGTAACTCAGCAACATAATTCAGGGCAAGAAACCTCATTAAATTCACATTCTTAAAAATAATAAAAATTCAACTCAAATAAAAAGACTTGGAAATACCATATCAGTGCTGAACTACAAAATCGGCCATAAGATGAACTAAACAGGATGTCATCCAGTGCATCAAATTTTAATGGCAGAAGTAAATTATTAGAAGATGAGATACTCATTAAACACAAGTCTAATCAATCCTATATTTCACATCAGTCACTGAGCCATCATCAGGAACATAATATTAAAATTGCAAAAAAACATGTAAAAATGCACAAAACAAATGTGAAAAAATTAGACTGAAAGCCTAAGTACTATGAGGAGTGCTCTCTATGGATGTTGTTGGCTATCCTTAGCTGCGAGTGGGAAACCTAAAAATTAAAGTTTCCCAAATTTTGGGAAGTTTAATATAGCTGTATTTATTCAGATTTATTTGATTTTTTAAATCTGATGCTGGTTCTAAAAAAAAAAAAAATTTCAAATTTGTGTTTATTGTAGTGAAGGACACCAGTTTTTTTTTTTTTTTTCCCTTCATTTGCTTCTGTGCAAGGAAGGTATCAAAGGCATCATCAGCTAAGACCTGACAGACCGTACTTATGGCAGCAGATGTATTTCTTATATTCTTCTAGGTTGATGTTAGCAGGTCTTTGTCTGACCAGAACAAAGAACTTTGTAAACACCTGGAACAGAGAGAGGAGGTAGAGGATCCTTGGGAGAGCAGATGAGGGTGGAGACAACTTCAGATGTGGTTTGAATGCAGTGCAGAGATTGTACTTTTTTTTTTTTTTTTTTTTTTTAGAGTTCTGGCTATTTTTTCTGAGGTGCCCCAGATATAAGGAACATTATGGTATTATTAGTTTGCATGTTGAGAGAGAGACATGTGAGGAACAATTAATTTGTTGATCTTTTTGGCACTGTAACAACTGGACAAGAAGGTCTGGAGAATAAAGGAGAGTTCAGCATGAGTAAAACAGAGATTGGAGGCACTGTTGATAAGGATTTTGATAGCACTATATTGCTGAGATAGGGGAGGTGATGAGAAGGTTTCTGTTTGTATCTACCTGCATGGATGGGTTTTCTATAAGCTGAAAAGAAAGAATGTCATTGGGGAAATGTGATTCGAGCAGCTAGAAAAGGCAAGCTAGCATTTATATATATATATATATATATATGGGGCACCCTAGAAAAATAGCCAGTACACTAAAAATTACAATCTTTGCACTGCATTCAAACTTCATTTGAAGTTAGCTGTCCTCATCTGTTCTTCCAAGGATCCTCTCCCTCTGTTCCAAGTGTTCACAAAGTTCCTTGTTCTTTCAATTTATCATATTATGATCAAACTGGGAGAGCTACTAACATCTGCCTAGAAAAACATAAGAAATACATCTGTTGCTATAAGTATGGTCAGTCAGGTCTTCCCAAGATTTAGGAAACTAATTCTTATGTCTGCCTGATAGCACCCATAGAAGGAAGAACTTTAGGCCTTCAGTCTAACTTTTTTCACTTATCATTTTGTTCATTTTATGTGTGTTTTTATAATTTTATATTGTTTCTTTGATGATGTCTCAGTGATTTGCGATGATATATAGGACCAATTAAACTTGTGTTTAATTATTTATATATCTGTATTCATTTTCATGAAATCTAATAATGAATTTAAAGTAGCATTTAAGTGTCTAAATCAGGGGTCGGCAACCTTTCAGGCTGCAAGCGTTTAAGAGAAAATAGTAAATGAAATAAATACTTAAGTTATCAATTTTTATTATATCAGCCTTAAAAAACACAGAAATATTTAAAGTACTAGATATGAAACAATGAAAAATTATTATGTAAAAACAAAGTAATATAGTTTATGCATATGTGTGTCTTCCTGCTTAATGTGACTTTTGTGATTGTTTTCCCTTAGCCAAATTATCTATATCCACTTTAATTTATTAATTTGATTTTTTCTAAGTTCACAGTTCAAATCCTTGTATCGACTTTCATGTTCATTCTTGATGTCCAATATTATATTATTTCATAACAGCAATACTTTTATGACAAATAAGACAAAGGGGCTTACCCCCCATTTTCAATAAAGAAGTACTTGCTGTTCCATTCATCATTAAACCTTCTTCTTTCACCTGCAATTTTACGTTTTCTTGAACCCATTTTCAAAATTATTTTTAACAAACGTATATCTTCTGAAAATAATAGTTGATGTTATTGAATTATATTAAAAGACAGACTAGGGAATGTGACTGCAAAAGTGCGCCAAAATCTCGGTTGCCATCGTGTGAAGTCCCTTTTGTTATTCCCACTCATGGTAATTTTTTTTGTACTCATTAATTTTTCTGATGTTGACGATGGTTAAAAATACATATTTCCAGGCTGGCAATAATAAGGAAATCGAGTCTTTTTCAGGCAATGCATGGCAAAACCGCTTCACCGAATTTTCCAATTTGCTATACTCTCTGCCTATGTGTCTTCTACACTACATCCAGATAAATTGTTTAGATACCTAAACAATTTATCTGGACTGACATTCCTATGAATAATCAAACAATATATTATTATTATATCGGCATCTCCATGGGGATCAGAAGATTCATTGTGGGTTTGGTTTGGTTTATAGTTCATTTGGCACAAAAACTACAAAAGTCATATTGTGCAATACTAAAGGTTACAACATTAGCATTTACAGAAAATTTAAAAACAATATGTCTGTACAAGAATCTAGTTTCACAAAGCAGCATCTCTAGGTAAACGGAACTGCTGCAGAAGGCACAGCAACACACAAGGTCAGAGGTTATTACAGTAGTGCAAAAATAGTTAACAATATAAGTTAATACATAATATATGAAACACTAAGCCAAGGAATGCGGTATCTACATATGTGTAAAATTATAATAGATGCCTTTATAGCAGTACAAAAATAGGCAAAAAGGGATTATTATACAATATGCATGCATGAAAATTAAATTTAACAATGCAGTAGAAACAGAATTTAGAATACATATAAACAGAATTACTAGAAAGTACACAAATAGGTAAGATATCCTACATGATTATTCGAAAAATAAAGTAGTAAATAAGATGCATACACAAAATGTATGTTAAGTGATGCAGTATCTACATATAAACAAAATAACTGCAGAGGTTTCAGCAGTACATAAATAGATAACTATAGGTTAACATATGTATATACAAAACAAGTCAAGGAAAGCAGTGTCTACATCTAGTAAGATTACAACAAACATTATTATACTAATATTTAAAGAGCCAGAAAGGAATTATTATACAGCACTGATGCATAAAATTTAAGTCTAGCATTATGGTATTTACATATTAACAAAATTACAGCAGGGTGATACAAATATACAAGATCAAGGCCCATGGTAATACATAATTGGTCAGATTTAACCTAATGAATAATATATATGTATAAAAGTTAAGTTAAGCAAAAAAAAAAAGTATTTGCAAATAAACAAATTTATAGTCAAATGGGTTTGTACAAATTAATTCTTTCTAAAAAATTAAAAACCTCGTGCAATTTGCCTGAGACTGATAACATTTCCCTGAGCGTATATGGCTTGGTTAGATAGGTGAAAATTTCATTCCTCTCTCGTGTAAAATTTTGACAATCTACAAGAATATGATGAATAGTGAGATGAGTGTTGCATTTTTCAAATATGGGAGGGTCATCAGCTCTCAGTAAATGAGAATGCATAAGGTGACTGTGACCTATGCGTAGCCTAGCAAGGACAAGGCAAGTTTTTAATTTTTTAGAAAGAATTAATTTGTACAAACCCATTTGACTATAAATTTGTTTATTTGCAAATACTTTTTTTTTTTGCTTAACTTAACTCCTCCCTTCTCTTTGACTAGAATGCCAGTGTTTAATTTCAGGTTTAATGTTATATAATTTGTTTGTTGATGGTTCTTGCCATGTTAACTCCCACTGAGCAATTAGCTTTGATCTTATAAGTTGTCTGTAGTCTGTGTATGGAACTGTCAAATAGTATGTGGAGAAGGTACGGGCTGATTTAGCATCCTGTACCTTCCCACATAGGAAATGAGGAATGAAAATCAAAGGAAATGAGGCTGCATCTGCAGCCTCATTTCCTTTGATTCCGATGTGGCTGGGAATCCAGCAGAACTGAACATCAAAATTAAGGATTTTCATTTTGTGAAGCAGGTGTAGCACTTCATAAAGTACTGGATGAGGATTACACATAGGAGAGGAGATAGCCTGTAAAAGAGCTCAATGAGTCTGTATAAATTATACACTTTTGGTAGCAGTTTTCTTTTATATGCATAAGTGAAAGCTGAATGGCATGTAACTCTGCTGCATAATTACTGCAGTCTGGTGGGATCTGATTTGAAATAATAATGTCAGGAAAAACAGCAGCACAGCCAACAGAGGTGTTAGCTCTTGAACCATCAATATAGATGGGTAAAAAATCAGCGTTTGCTGCTCTGTGTGCATTAAACAATTGTAGGTAAATGGATGATGGGGTATAAGATTTCTGTAGCTGACAAAGTGAGAGGTTGCAGGATGGTGTGCAAACCTGCCATGGAGGAATGTTTTATGTTTAGTGTAGCTAATGTTGTCAACATTTATACTAACAGCTTGCACAGTTTCTTTAATATGCATACCAAAAGGATGTATAACAGTTTGATGTGTGTGATATTGAGCTTCCCAATGCAGAGAGAAGATACTATTCCATGTAGGGTGATCTGGGAGAGATTTTATTTTTAGGGTGTAATTAAGAGACAACTGTTTCTGTCGAAGTGATAAAGCCGGTTCATTTGCTTCTACATAGACTTGGAGTAGGTGAGGTGCGAAAGGCACCAGTAGCTATCCGTATACCCTGATGATGGATGGAATCCAATCATCGCATGTTACTCTGTCTTGTCGAACCATAGACTTGGGACCCATAATCTAGCTTTGAACGTATAAGTGCACAATTAAGATGGAGCAACGACGCTCAATCAGCACCTCACCCAGTAGAGGAGAGAGTGCGAAGGAGGTTCAAAGTTCTTTTGCACTTTTCTCTTAGTTGACGAATGTGTGCTAGAAATGTGAGTTTCCTGTCAAAAATGAGTCCTAAGAACTTGGTTTCTGTAGTTACTGGAATAACAGTAGGTCCCATTCTTAGTTCAGGATCTGGGTGATGAGTGCGTTTCCGACAGAAGTGTACACAGACACTTTTTTCTGTCGAAAACCTAAACCCATTATTAAGAGCCCACAGAGAGACATGATCAATTGCTTGCTGAAGTTGTCTTTCAATTAGCCTCATGTTACGTGAGTGACAGTAAATTGTGAAGTCATCAACATATAGAGCATTGTCTACAGTGGGAGGAAGCTGTTCAATGATTGAGTTGATTTTAATAGCAAAAAGGGCTACACTTAAAACAGAGCCTTGTGGAACACCTTGTTCTTCAAGATATGGTCGAGATATCATACTTCCCACTCTGACTTGGAAATTTCGCCTGGACAGAAAGTTTTTAATAAATATAGGGAGGTATCCTTTGAGACCTAGGTTATAGAGGTCTTTTAATATGCCATATCTCCAGGTTGTGTCATAAGCTTTTTCCATGTCAAAAAAAAAACCGAGACAAGATGTTCTTGCTTCAGAAATGCATCTCTTATACAGGGTGTTCGGGATAAATTTGACATATTTATAATTAATTATATTTTTCCGTAAGTTACATGTATTAACACACACTTCTCTTCATTTAAAAGGTTGGACCCTTCTTCATTCATATACAAGATTTCAGAAAGGATGGATAGCTGGAACCCACCTGAATCATGGAAGAGAATAACTTGTATCATGATGATTCGTGCCGGCCATCAAAATAAGGATATTTCGACTGCTGCCCAATGCTCCCTGAATACAGTAAAAACAATCAGGCATGAACTAGAGACTTGCAATGGTGACTACGAGGATGTAGCAAGAAGAAAGATCCCTAGCAGACGATCTGATTGCGTTCGTACAGCAGAATTCCTCGCAAATCTGCAGGAACAGGTGTTGAAGAACCCTGGCATTGGAATTCGGGCTTTGTCACGTGAAATGAATGTTGCAGCCTCTACTATGAAGCTTGCACTCAATGAAGACCTCCGCTACTACTCATACAAGCGCCGCAAAGGTCAGCTGCTTACAGAAAAGGCCCGTGAAAAATGTTTGATAAACGCGAAGAAACTTCTAAGCAGAGTGAAACATCCTGCGGAACCACAAACAATCTGGTTCTTTTCCGATGAGAAAAACTTTTGCCAGGATCAAAAACACAACACACAGAATAACAGATGGCTTGCATACAGTACAAAGGACATTCCTCGTGTAATGCAGACTAAATTTCCCCAAACTGTGATGGTTTTCGGATGTGTATCCTCTGAAGGCAATGTGATGCCTCCGCATTTTTTCCAAGAGGGCCTCAGGTTGACTTCAGATGGCTACGTGGAGTTGCTAAACACTGTAGTCAAGCCCTGGATAACAAGGGTAGCCAATGGTAGGCCGTATGTATGGCAGCAGGATTCGGCCCCTTGCCACACCTCTGGGAAAAGTCAAAAATGGTTGTCTGAAAATTTCTACGACTTCACCAGTCCAAATGTTTGGCCTCCAAACTCCCCAGACCTTAACCCCATGGATTATTTTGTATGGGGCGCAGTTGAAAAAGACACCAATCGCACTTCCAGTAATACAAAAGCCCAGTTAATGGATAAAATTAAAACAGTTTTTGCAGCCCTTCCCAGGGAGACTGTAGCATCAGCTTGTTCGAGGTTCCGAAGCAGGATTGAAGCTGTGATCGATGCTAATGGTGGTTATTTTGAGTAAATCTTGTTGATAGTATTGTAATTAACTCTGCCTGTAATGTTTTTTGTCAATTCATTAAATTTAATAGATACAAAGAAGATTTTCTTTTTCCTTACGAAACTGTCAAATTTATCCCGAACACCCTGTACAAGTTTCTAACCGAACTAAATGGCCTAAAGTTGATCGATGTCTATGGAAACCACATTGTGTATTAGAAAGAAGACTGTTGCTTTCTAAATACCAGAGAAGTCTGGCATTAACCATTTTCTCTAGTATCTTACAAAAAAAAGCTGGCCAGAGCAATAGGTCGATAATTATTTGCTTGCGCTGGTTCTTTTCCTGGTTTTGGGATAGCAATGACAATTGACTTATGCCAAGAATTTGGAAACTTTTCCTCTGCAAGTATTTTATTGTATAATAAGAGAAGATCCATAGATGATGATGGTAGATGTTTTATCATTTCATAATGGATGTCATCAGGTCCTACTGCACTAGGGTGAGATTGTAGGAGAGCTCTTTTTAGTTCTTCCTTGACAAATGGCTGAAAAATGTTGGTGGAAAAATTGAGCCTCTGTTTCTCTTGCTGCTCTTTCAATATTAAAAATTCCAGAGAATATGAAGCTGTTGCTGAGATTTTAGCAAAAGTTTCTCCCAAAGTATCTGTAATAGCTTTGGGATCAGCAAGACCACTTCCATTATAGTCTAAGGTTGACAAACAATGTGTACTATATCTGCCTTTCATTTTCCGGATTTTATCCTATACAATTTTTGGACTGGTCATTTGATTAATTGATGTAGTAAATTGGATCCATGATTGTTTTTGACTCTGACGTCTTACAAAACGTGCTTTGGCTTGAGCACACTTGAAAGTTATTAAATTTGATGTAGTAGGGTATCTACGAAATATGCTCCATGTTCTGTGTTGATCTTTTTTGGCTGCCTGACATTCTGAGTTCTACCAAGGCTTTGGATAGACTGGAAATCAAGATGATGTTTTTGGGATGGAGGTTGTTGCTGCCTGGACAATGCATTCTGTTATATATTTTACAGCTTCATTGATAGGTGTTTGACTGATGGCATCAGCATTAAATTTTACAAGATGAGAGAAAGTGTTCCAGTCAGCCTGGTCCATTTTCCATATAGGTATTCCTGTGAAGACATTGTACAAAGAACAGCAAAGTGATCACTTCCATATATGTTCTCTTCAACATCCCACATGAGCAGTGGAAGGGGAACAGATTGTAAGATCAATTGCAGAATATGAACGGATAGGCATATGGAAGAAAGTATTGAGTTTATTATTTAGAAGGGAAAGGTTATTATTATCAAGCATTTTTTCAATGATTCGACCTCGTCTATTAGTATTGGCACTACTCCAAAGAATATTGTGATCGTTAGAGTCATCCATCAAAAGTATGGGTTCAGGCAGTTGTGAGATAAGGTTATCAAGATCAATTTCATTTAACTCAGCATTTGGTGGTAAATAAATTGAACAGACTGTAATAAGGAATCCCACAGAGAAGCGAATCGCTACTGCTTCCAGAAAAGTATTAAGTTGGACCTGATGGAAAGGAGTATGACTGCCCACTAGGATAGCTACTCCTCCATGAGCAGGTCCATCTCCAGTTCTATTCTTACGTACAACAGTGAAATTCCTAAAGGTACGGTCCTCGTTGGGTCTTGAGTAAGTTTCCTGTAGACAGAAACAGAAAGGTTTGTGTTTCTGCATCAACATCTTGATATCATCAATATTCTGTTGGATCCCATGACACTTCCACCATTGTAAAAATTTTCCTATTGTTTTGATTTTATTGACTTGTCTGGCTTTCGAGAGGTTGAGGGCTTACCTTTGCCAGATTTATATTTATCCACTGTTTTAGGGATGTATGGATGGCCAGTGTCCATCTCTTCCTCTGGTAGAGTGTTCAAAACATCAAATGTGTTAGGGTCAGTTGGTATGCTAAGTTTGCTTTCAGTGGGTATCGAGGTATCCATTTTTTCTGTGCAAGTGTCTGGTGGTTTTTCTTTGAGTGAAGTCTCCACCATAATTTTTTTGACAGATGAGTTTTCATTGAATGGGACCATTTTTGAAGTTGTCTCTGGAGTAAGGCCATAGGTCTTGTGATTAATGCGCTCGACAGAGAAGCACTCACGATTGTAAAGTTCAGGTATGAAGAAATTATCAAATGGTGGAATAGACATACATGTTTGAATTGCTGTTGGCACTTTTTTAATTGTTACTTTTTCAGTATAAGAGGATCGTAGAACAGGTGTAATGGTGGCTAGCTTTCTTTTTGCATCCTGATATGTTATGTTTTGTTCTGTTTTTATTTTTTGTATCTCTTTTTCATCTTTCCATTTCTGACCTGCACGAGAGTATGCTGGATGATCTCCCCGACAGTTGACGCATTTAGCTTTTTTTTTCACAGCAAGATTTATTTTCATGTTCTTTACTACCACATCGAGCACAGGTAGTAGAACCATGGCAAGTAGTTTGGGCATGTCCATATCTTTGACATTTAAAGCATCTCAGTGGGTTAGGGATGTACATTATAACAGGACAGCTGAGATACCCTACTTTTACAGATGTCGGAGGCCTAGGTGTATCAAAAGTAAGGATGATGTTCTTGGTTGAGACCAGGCGATCATCCCTGCGTGTCAGGATGCACCTCACACCCATTACTCACTCCTTGATCTTTAAGTTCTGAATATATCTCCTCATCAGGAACCTCAAGGAGATCCCATTCTCATATCACTCCTCTACTGGAATTGAGTGTTCTGTGAGGTGTTACTGCAATTTGTATTCCACCTATTGTCGTTGCTCTCAGTAGTTTTTCGGAATGTTGTTTGCACATTGTTTTCACGAGGATATCACCAGAACGCAATTTCTTGACATTTTTGGGAGGTCCTGCCAGTCCTCCTAAACCTTTTTGGATAAAGAAGGGTGACATTTTCCCATTTGGTTTTTCACCTGTTGCATGAATGATTAAAAAGGTTGGTACATTTTTGTTAGTATCCGATATCTTTTGTTTTTACTTCTGTTTCCATATACCGTGTCTATATTATCAGTACTTTGTTAGGGTCCCTGAAACATTTGAGGATGAATTCATATTTAAGGAATTTTTAATTCGGCACCAGAGCTTCCCACCCGCCATGGAGCCACACATGGATGCCCACTACCCAGCAAGCAAAGACTGCACTCAGGAGTGGAACACCAGGGCTACCCTGGACACTATACCGGCACTGCAGCAGGTCTAGGATCCTGACCCTGGCCCATCAGGTGAGAGACTTGCTGCAACACTGTTGACCCTTGCAGGTAAGCCTGATATCACTCCTCTATCGATTGATCCTGGCTGGGCCATCCAGGACCACCCGTCTTGCCAAAGCAGGGGCCAAAGTAGTGCAAGACTACGAGGATCCTCCTTTCCGGATGTCCACGGGTCGCACTGCACGGCAAACACGGTGGCAGGGCGTTGGATCCCAGTGATGGTGGTATGGAAAAAGAATAGTGAAAAAGACTCAGGAGAAGTAGAGCAAAGAATACAGGAAGAAAAGCAAAGAAAACGAGGAAGAATGAAAAGGGCCAGTACATACCATCACTGGGAGGTCCCCCTCCACCACGAACAGGTGCCTCACATGGAGGGGACTCATTGTGGAAGATCCACTTATTCACACAACAGCTATCATACTTGTCCTTAAACTCATTCACTGATGAAGCATCCATAAACATCTCTGGAAAACCATTCCACCCATTCACCACTCTCCAACCAAAAAACCTAGTCTAAAATCACCTTACTAGCCATTATGGATCAAATACGTATCCTCATATGCTTCGTATCCATCATATATTTCAATGTAATATCAATGGTATTACAATTTTAATATGCACTTCACATCCATGATAACCTTAACATCTATAGACATCTTGGTCGGTAGCGTGGTTAATACCCCTGCTAATTGCACACTTCCACAACTTCCACTGGTAATCCCTTATTCTTTCTCTTCTTGCCATGTACTGAAAAATAACTTAAGTGCCAATCCTATAAAACTCCATTAATAGCTTAAATGCTTCTGTCATGTCTCTTCTTTTTTGTCTATCAGCTAATTTTTGAGGCCTACAGACCATCAATCTATTCTCATAGGGAGCATTCCAGAGACTTGCCACAATCTTTGCCACTCACTTCTGGATCCTCTCCATAACTTCATCACCACGGAATCCAGGAGTCCAGATGTGACTTTATTAATGCCTTGTATAGGGGAACAATAACCTCGCTATCCCAGCTTGTTAGAGTGTTCTTCAATAACCATGTAAACGGATGTGCTGTTGGTTACCCCTAAACTGATTCCACAGATCTGCAACAATCTTTAGCACTTGCCTCTAAATTCTCTCCACAACTTCTTCATCACCACGAAATTCAAGTCCAGATCTGTGAGCAGTAGTCCAGATGAGGACAAGTTGTCTTTCAACGCCTTTGTCCACAATCACACCCAAGTCCCTGGCCTCATCAATTTCCTGCAGTTCAGTTCCATCAATATAGTACACAGTTTCTGATCCCTTCATAAAGTGCATAACCTTGCACTTGGCCAAGTTAAACTGGCAGTCATTTACTTATGTCCATACTGCTAATCTATTTATGTTTTCCTGTAGGATCTTTGCATCACCATTTACCACTGCTCTTCCCAGTTTAGCATCACAGCAAACAAATCAGCATTTCCTGTCAAATCATTTCCTATATCATTGATATACAAATTAAACAACAGCCCAAGTGACAAGTACTGTACACCACTGGTCGCTTGCCATCTGATGGACTCAACTCCTCCATAAACCATCCTCTAATCCAAATCATCAGATTCATGTCATTCCCATTTGCTCCAATTTATGCAATAGCGTTCTATGTGGAATCTTGACAAATGATTTGCATAGTCTAGCAATATCAATGAGTAGCCATTTCCTTTATCCAACTCTGCTCACTTGATTATAAAAAGACAAGACCTACCCTTCACAAAACCATGTTGTTCCTTATAGAGTATCATATTCCTGTCCACCCAAGTCCTGAATTCTGTCTTTCACCAATTTCTCCAATACCTTAACCACCATCCTGATTGGCCTATAATTTGCTCTTAGATCTTAAGTCCTTTTATGCAATGGGACTATTTTGCCCTCTTTCCACTTCATTGGCACCTTCTGACTACTGAAGCTTAAATTAAACAGCTTGGTCAGAGAGGTTGATAATTCTCTTGGACATTCTTGTAATACATGGATCAATATGCCACCTCATTCCATAGCTGTGTTAGTATTGTGTTTCTGCAATATTTTAAGCACCTCCATTTCTTCAACCTCAATTTTCCTATCAATCAATGTCACATCTGGCACTGCAATGTCACCACCTAGATAGTACATCCCTGCAAAATGCTCACTCAGTAATTCAATTATTTGGTTTGGTTTCATAACTTCCCCACCAACTTAAAAAACTAGTTTAAACACTGTTATATACTGCTAGTTTTATGTTTTGATTAATTTCTCTCTTATTCCATATAAATTTAATCAGCTGGCTACCAAAAGAACTGTTAATAGCCAGTTGAATAAATTTATATAGAATAAGAAGTGTGAAGTATCTTCACAAATTGCTTTAGTATCCCATAATGCGAGGTACATGCACACACCCTTTCAGATGTGTTTAATACTATGCATTATGCGAAGGGCCACTATTCAGACCGATTTCAACCTTTAGTCTCATCAGTGGGAGCCAAACCCAGAAGAGATACCATTGAAGTAATGCATATATTATCCATATATATACACACATAGTCAAAAGGTGTCACACCTTATTATTAAAATAAAGTCATTAGTCAATGAAGTCAACCATTATTCAATCAAGTGAAATCAATGAAGCCATTAGCCTCTATACACAATTAGCCCAGTCATGAAAATAATTCATGTGCAACCATTGTTTGCTTACACTTGGAGAAAGGGTTAAACTAAGAATATACATTTCTTGGCATCTTTAATTTATAGTATAACCAAGTGAAATAACTTTCAACATCTGCCTCTAATCCAGAGTATTTCAATAATAAGTTGTGACACTTTTTTGACAACTTGTATTTGGATAATATATGACTTCTGCATTACTTTAATCTTGTTATCCTTTCTGGGTCTGGCTCCCTACTGACAGTAGCTTGCTTCCAGAGGAGCAGAGAGATTCTGTTCAGTGGCTAGTTTCTGCCTGTCACTGAGTGGAGTCACCACTGAATTTCCATGTCCTCGATTGATTCAGGTCAGGTGTGGTGAGTTAGTGTGGTGGATGTTGACAATGTCAAGTTCTTTCCTAAATCCTCGTTTTTAATATGATATTGCCATTGATGACATCTGTTCATGCCTCTAATCTTTCTCAGGACTTTCATATCTGCGGTCTCTAGTCTTTGGTCAAGTGTTTTACTTCTGACCCAGCTCTCAGATCCATAAGTTAAAACTGGTTTGAACACTGTCTTGTATACAGCTAATTTAGTGTTCCGACTGATTTCTCTCTTATTCCATATCAATTTATTCAATTGATTTCCCACCATACTAGCTTTGCTGATTCTGTTGTCTATTTCCATATTTAATTTACCATCTTCAGTAAAAATCGTGACTAGGTAGATGAAATGTTTTACTTGTTCCACAGGTTCTCCATTCACAACACAGTTGACATTTTCAACAATTCTACCTATTTTCATTCTCTTTGTCTTTTTAATGCAGACCTTCATACCATATCTATTACAACAGTTATTCAATTTAGTCAAGGAATCTTGCAAACTTGTAATGGATTTATTTAGAAGTATAACATTGTCCGCATAAAGCAAAGAGCTGACATTAACATCTCCAATTCTGATATCATGTTTAATACCGCTTTCCTTCATAATGTGATCCATATAGATAATGCACATCCTTGTCTCACATCAGATTTAACAATAAACCAACTTCCTGTACTTACTTCAATTCTAACTGCTGACTTGCAACTCAAATAAAGACTAAGTATTGCTTGATATACTGCCCCATTGACACCCTATAACTGTAGTGTATTGAATAGCTTCTCTCTTGGCACCTTGTCATATGCCTTTTCCAGATTGACAAAACTTAAATACAGATCTTTGTTATATTCCCATGCTTTCTAAACTACAAGGGCTGTTCAATAAGTAATAAGACTAATTTTACTGTGGCAAAACCACTCATCACAATATTAATTTCTGTGGAATAAAGAAATGTTGATGTCTGTATTAACAAAAGAATTTGATAGATGGCATATACGGGCTGATGTGCCAGAGTGTCACGTGAATAAACGCAAGCTTGTTTTGGCGTACCTATGAGCTGCGACCACTCGAAATGCTACGAGCCGCATTCCATTTTGACGATGGAAGGACGCTTCCATCGTCGAAATGGAAGCGTCCTTGGAACAGCATTATGTGATTAAATTTTGTGTGCATTTGCAAAAATCGACATCGGACACTTTTAGCATGATACGCGAAGCTTTCCACGATGAAGCAATGTTGAGGGCAAGTATTTTTCGCTGGCATAAAACTTTTAAGGAAGGAAGGCAAAATGTGGAAGATCTTGCACGAGAGGCAAGACCTTCAACATCCATCACAGAGACAATGATCAACACAGCAGTGATTATCATCAAGGAGGATCGCAGAATTGCAGTATGCCAGCTGCATGTTGTCCTGAATATTTCTGTGGGAAGTGTTCACTCAATCATGGCTGAACATTTGGGACTGAAACATGTTTGCACCCGATGGATTCCCAAACTCTTGACACTGGAGCAAATGCAGCATCGAGTGGATGTGTGCACAGAATGGAAAGAAAGACTGGAACAAGAAGGTGACAATTCTTAAAACACATCATTACAGCAGATGAAGCTTGGCTGTATCACTATGACCCTACAATGAAACAACAAAGCAGTGAATGGAAGCATCCATCTTCGCCTACCCCCCAAGAAAGCAAAAACTGTAAAATTGGGTGGTAAAGTTATGACCATAATGTTTTTTTGACTATGAAGGCATTGTTTACCAACACGCTGTAGAACCCGGGAATACTGTAAACGGCTCATACTATGCGGATGTTTTACGGACAATGGTACAGCATGTCAAAAGGGAGCGTCCATTGCTGAAGAATGGCTTCTTATTGCACCACGATAATGCAAGGCCACATATTGCTGGTGGTGTAATGGACGTTTTGCAGAAGAACAACATAGATATCCTAACCACACCCACCATACAGTCCTGATCGCGCACCGTGCGATTTCTGGCTGTTTCCTCAGCTCAAGAAACCACTAAGAGGCCGCCATTTCGAAAGCAACAAAGCATGTGTAAAAGTTGCGGAGGCGGTTTTGAAAGAACTCTCAAAAAAACGGACTTTTACATGTGTTTAAGAAGTGGAAGCAATGTTGGGACAAATGCATCACTTCTCACAGTAGTTACTTCGAAAAAGACCATGTAAATTATGATGATTAAAGGTAATCTGTTTTCTGTATAAATATAGTCTTATAACATATTGAACAGCCTACTATTTGTCGTAAAGTAAAGATCTGATCCTGACAGCCTTTATTTGGCCTAAATCCAGCTTGTTCTTCACCAAGCTTTTCTTCCACAATTCTTCTCAACCGTTTCTCAAGTATACTTCTATAGATCTTGCAGGAACACTCAGTAGGGAAAAACCTCTGTAATTCTTACATTCAGTTTTATTTCCCTTTTTATATATGGGTACTATTAGAGCTCTACACCAATCATTGGGAATTCGTCTCTCTGTCCAGGCTTTCTGAATTATGTAGTGCAGCCACTGTAAGACTTTTATACCACCATACTTCAGCATTTCTGGTGGAATATCATCTACTCCTGCTGCCTTTGATGGCTTTTTCTACTTCAAGTATGGATATGTATTCCTGACTGTATGCCTGTTGAGTGTTTTTTACCACTGTGCTCTCACTGCTTGTTTCATTTAGCAATTTTTCGATAATTACTCCATACTTCAAGGATATCTTTTTCTCCCATTTTCATGTCTGCTTTAATATCTCTAACTCCTTTTACAGCACCTTCCTCCATTTCTAAGCTTCTTCAACAACCTCCAGAATATCTTACCACCTTCTTGATATTTATTTTCTATGTTCTTGCCAAAGTCTTCCCATGACTTTTGTTTAGCTAGTTTTACAGTGTTTAGCATTCTTGCATTTGTCTCCATATTCTCTAAGACCATGAGCTTATTTGCCAGAAACGTTTGATATGCTTTCTTCTTTTCCTTCACTGCCTCTTTAACTTCCTGTGTCCACCATGGAGTTCTGATTTTTCTATCCTTTCAGACAACCTCACCACATGCCTCTCTGGCTGAATCAATCATGGTTTTCTTCAAGGCTTGCCACTAAATCTCCAAAGTTTGGTTCCTGTTTCATTTTTTTTTTCAATAATCTTTGTGTATTTTAGTCTACAGTTCACATATGAGAGCTGCTCAACTTTTATTCGTTTTAAAACTTTCTTGCATGTTATTCTTTTCAATATGAAATTCAATTTTATACTACTCAATACTAAATAGTGATCGCTGCCAATTTCAAATCCTCTGTACACTCTGGTGTCCTGTACCAGGGAGAAAACATCACTATCAACAATAACATAGTCAATGAGACTGTTCTTATTCCTTGCCTCTTCTCTCCATGTGAATTTGTGCACATTTTTATGTTGGAACATGGTGTTAGTAATGACCAGTCCATGTCCTGAGCAGAAATCCAACAGGTATTTGCCATTATTATTAGCTTTGCTCTTTTCTCCAAATTTTCCCAAAATATTTTTGTATGTCTGACAATCATTTCCTACTCTGCTATTTAGATCCCCAACAAGGACCAACTTTTCCTTTTTCATTGTGGTAGTTGCTTTTTCTAAAGCATCAAAAAATTCCTCCACTTCTACCTTGGTAGAACCTTCTGTGGGACCATAGGCACAAATAAGTCTCATTGTCCAATTCCCCATTTTGATATTTGCCCACATCACTCTACTTGAGACTGCCTGCCATTCAAGAAGATTAGCCTCGTATTTTGTGTCGAATACTATGGCTACTCCTTCTTTTCCCTGATTGTCATTTCCTGAATATAACATTTTGTATTTATTGCTCAGAAAGATCTCACCAGTTTTTGTCCTTTTTGTTTCAGTCACCACTATTATGTCGATCTGGTACTTATCTAATTCCTCAGCTAGTTCCATTTCTTTGCCATTCAGGCTTCTTATGTTGATAGTACCGATCTTTAACTCTGGTGATGTTGAGTTGGGGTTTGTTTTCAGATTTGTTCCAGGAACTGACTTTTCGCTGTTCGCCCTGGTTCCCTGGCGAAAACAACGGGGGCCTTGTTTAACCGGGCGACCCCAGCCGGCATGAAATTTTGTCATGTTGTACCATCATTTTTTATTTTGGTTTAACCAATAAGAATACAATTTGGTCGGCTAAATCTCAAATTGCCAGCCCATCCTCATTCATTCAGTATCCAGGTAGATACCCAACAGGGTGCACCACGAGAAGGTGAGGATTGGACATTAGGTCAGAAGCCCTGGTCGGTTCTCCGCATTCCTTTATAGGATATGTGGAGGTCTCCTCTCAGTTATACAACTTTTACTCTTAAGCACCCCCTATGGGATCTGAAAAAAAAATTTTGAAATTATAAATTCATGTTTTCATTGTTAGGCTGAGAACTTTTCAGACCACCTGCCTATAATTTCTTTACATCTTTAATTTATAGGGAAATTTTACAATTCTCATACATATATATATATATTTTTTTAAGTTGGTTTCAATAAGGGCTCTGTTCCAATGATCTGGCTTTGACTTCTGACCATATCCCAAATTTTTTAGGTAGTCAAAGTAAAGTTTTTCTTGTACCACAGTAAAATTATATATTTTACAAATATTCTTTTTTTTTTTACAGACATCACTAGCATAAGCGAAGAATGACAGTGAGGAATTTGAACAAAAGAAAACTAAGCTATATGCATTACATTAGAATTTCTCTATACATGCAGCCATGTGTTCATTAGAATAATAACACTCTTTTGGGCTGAAAATAAAATTAAAGATTCACTTTTATGCCTGGAGTTATTACAATCTGCTGAAATGCGGAGGCTTGGACCAGTTGATGGTTTGATTACTGGAGCCCTGTTTCCCAGTGATCCTGTGCTGATCTGATATCCACACTAAGCATGACATCAATATAATAACCTCAAGGGAGCTCAAAACCAATAGGTAGACTAAGGAGAAGTGAACCAGCCCAGTGTAGAAATGCAGTAGGATCATGTCTAAATAAGCATTGAGTGACAGCAAGAACAAAACCAAACTTGGTTCTATTTTTTGTAATGAAAGCAAGATTCAGAAGTGACTGAAGTAGTAGAAGTGATCGTGAATATGTGTGAAAATGTATGCGGCAATGATGATTGAGAGTGAGAGAGTAAAAGTGATGATTAAAAGAACAGTAGCATGAAAGATGTGAAGAATAAAGAGCTGGCTACAATACAAGAGGTAATGCACTCATGTGGAGTGCATCACCTCTTGTATTGTATCTCATGCTCCATTACAGGATGAAGCATGAGATGTGCTGAAATGTTTGGTGAGAACAGAAAGAAAGAAAGAGGAGATGAGTGAAAAGAGAAGGGAATGCTCGAGTGGAAAAGGTAA
The DNA here is from genome assembly GCF_054136105.1 of Typopeltis vanoorti. NCBI lineage: Eukaryota > Metazoa > Arthropoda > Arachnida > Uropygi > Thelyphonidae > Typopeltis > Typopeltis vanoorti. The sequence goes on along the minus strand of NC_143549.1, from coordinate 21,102,943 downwards.
AGACAGCCCTGTACAGTGACTCCATGATAAGAGATGTACTTGATGAGAGAGACAAAAACGTGCTTCCTGATTGAAAAGATTAACAGTGTTAATGAGGTTATTAGGATGCAGAAGGACAAAGTGAGAGTTAATTGTTTTGGCAGAAATGAATGATTTGAAAGGAGACAAGTATAATATGAGGGAGTACATGAGAGCATTACTGAAAGGCAAAAGAGAGAAGTCAGAGTTAAGACAGTAAGTTTACTGTGACATGGTATGACAGAGGTGAGTTGAAAAGGAGGGCCATGATGGCGAACGACTCAATCCACAGGTTATGTGGAGTTTATGGACATATGGAGTGAGTTTGACAGACTTATATAAGGTGGATAGTTTGAACTTGAATGGATTTGATGTTTGAAGTCTGGAAAAAGTGCAGCTGAAGCTATGGGGGGGTGGGGGATAACTGTTGATTAGTCTACAAATATCAAAAAGAAATGCGAGTGTGAGATGTAGGAAGATTAATTTACTCAGTAGATATATATTTTAAAAAAAAAAAAAAATGAAAACAAACCAACAGATATCTCCATGGTCAATCCCATCATTATCCTCCTCAAAAGTTTGGAATCATTTCTACACTAGGACATCGTACTCGCTCTCTTCTTGATGATGAGATAGAACTTAATAAAGAACTCAATTTTCTCAGGTCTACTTTACAACTAAATGGTTATTCACAAAAAACAATTGACAACTACCTATTAAATCCACCCACTTGCAATAATGAAGAGACCAATAGGGTGAAAGGTAATATTTCTATACCACACATAAGCTCTGTCTCACCCAAGTTGGCCGAGGTTCTTAGGAAATACAACATAAGAACTTTTTTTTACTCCTCTTCCAAACCCCAGACATCACAACCTTAAATATCCCAGTGCAACTGTGATATACCATACTTTGGCCAAACAGAGAAACCGATCGAATTATGCATTGAAGAACACAAGAGAGACGTCGTTTACAGGAGAATGCGAGCCAGTGCTTTGTCTAGTCTTGTTCTGTTCTCGGCCGATCTGGCTCCCACTAATGAGACCTCAATAAAGGTCGAAACTGGTCTGGGTAGTGGACCTTCGCTTAATGCATAGCATTATGCATGTCTGCAAGGAGATCGGCTTTGCATTATGGGAGATACTAAGACTAGGAGTGATGAGAGCTTGGTCCACCTTTACCACAAGTTACCTCGGTCCTGAAGATACTTAAGGCACAAACTTTGTTTGTTACACTTGGATAAAGGATTAAACTAAATTTATTACTGAAGAAAACCTTAGCCATACAGTCCTATGGGAAAAGTCTAATAACATTTTCCGTTGCCACGATGAATTAGAAAGAAAGATAATAGAATCAAAAGAAATCATTCTCATTCACCTACATCTCAACAACAATCTGAGTTACAACCTTTCAGACTGTCACTGTGCTACGATCAAATACTGGCGTGCGTGAGATGCTATACGCATGCATAAGCATAACAATGAAGCCAACGAGAGAACAATTTTGACTGCGCAAGCTTCAACAGTGAATATATATATACACTAACTTTCCAAGATGCTTACAATTATTTCCTCTATGTTTTACTGGTTATTTTTTTTTTTAATGTGCACCTGAAGAAGGCTGATACAAGCTGAAACTAGTTGTGCAATTAAACTTTGTTTTCATTTTTCTCGGTTTCTAGTCATTCAATTTAAATATATATATATATATATATATATATATATTTTTTTTTTAAAAAGAATTGAATGACTAGAACCGAGATTTAAATAAAAAGGTTTTAATATAAAAACACGACTAGTTTCAGCTTGTAACAGTCTTCATTAGGTGACATTATAAAAGAAAGAAAAAACACTAAAACACTGAAGCTTAAATAAACTATGAACATCATAGAGAGTCTCAATACATAACTGACATTAAATCGTTGTGGTTGTATTTAAAGCTGTTCTTTCTTTTGTTGTATTGTTGGGAAAGTACGTGCTAGTAGCATCTCATGAATGCCATTACATGATTACAGCTGAATGACTATCTGGGAGGTTGTAGCTCAAGTTATTATTTAGACGAACAGGATTGAAGATGATTTCCCTAGATTCCACGATTTTTCTCTCTAGTTCATCATTGCAATGGAAGATGTTAGCAGATTTTTCCCAGCAGACTTTGTGACTTTGGGTTTCATCATTAGGATTAGCCGAGAAAAGGATATGACTTGATAATGCACTGGCTTGCTGTCTCTTGTAAGTATATTTTATATACAGTTCGGATTATAGTATCTCAATAATCCGAACCTCTTTAGTCTGAACCCTCCAGTAATCCGAACTGTGGTTTGAAAGAAAAAAAAAGTTTTATTTATTATGTATTATTATTTAATAATTATTATTTTAACTATTATTATTTATTTTATTATTATTACAGTGCAGTATTTATTTTTTCATATTGTCGATTGTATGGTTACATTGTAGGCCTATTTTGATTGTGTGTTCATGTTTGCTTTTTTATACTGTACAGTATGTACTGTATTGTCGTCATGAATCAACACTGTTGAGCGTCACTGAATAAACTGTGGCCTTCTAGAATTTACGAAGATAACTACGGTGATACACAAAAAGCAGAAATTGAAAACGTGCATAATTTGGTTAAATATATAAATCCAAATGTTGAAATTTCACAAACAGATGTTATGGAATGGATTACAGGTAGAACCGAAAGTGAATTCGAAATCAAGTCAGATGCTTAAATTATAAATATGATGCTACAGAATGAATTAGCAGACGATGATGACGATAAAGAATTCAAAGAAAAAAAAAGTAAAACGTGAAGAGGCAGTTGACAGTTTTAATATGTGTGTGAATGGGCTAAGCAGAATGATACTCCATTCCATAAAATTTTATTGCTAATGCAGCTCCGAGAAGAAGCATTCGAAAAACGTTTAGCTTCCAAGAAGCAAAAGAAAATCAGTGACTTTTTTACAAATAAATAAAAAAAAAAACTTTTTTTTGTGTTTTGTTAAACTTTTTTTTTGTGTGTTGTGTACAAGAAAGTTCTATTTTTTATGCAAATTAAGTTATGTACTGAACTATGCAATTTTATTAAATCAGAATCCTCAACAATACATACAAACTAAATTTTTTACTAAAATAAACTTGTGTACCGTATTATTTTTTACGTTTTATATTACAGTACAGTAGCATTTTTTCTATCAGTTAATTCATTTATTTACAGAATTAAATTGATGTACCATTAGAATCTGATTATTTTTGTCTTTAGCGCTGGTTATTGTTGCCTCTTGGGGGGTAAATTTGCTAATCTGAACTTTTCACTAATCTGCACGAGCGCGGTTTTTATTAGTTCGGATTAGCGAGATACCGCTGTACTTATATTTTATAAGTTTTATACACACCAGGGTATTTGAGATGATGATGACAAGGTTTTGGGTGGCTTATTAAGAAACGGATCTTTGGAAGTGGAGTGAACAAGGTTCTGATATTGTATTTTCTTAGAACTTTTGCTAATTTATGTGAAACCGTACTTATGTAAGGAATAGATATATTGCCTTTGAATATATTTGTTTCTTCTGAGCAATGTCTAGGAGGATTAAGAAGGAATCTTTGAATGATTCTCTTGGAATATCCATTAACTTTGAAAGAAGTTTTGAGATGGTTTATTTCTGTAAAATATAAAATATTGTGTGATTGTGATATTCCTTATTTTGGGCAGACAGACAAATTTGTTGAATTGCATATGGAAGAACACATGAGGGACATTACTTATAAGAGACAGCGAGCCAGTGCATTATCAAGTCATATCCTTTTCTCGGCTAATCCTAATGATGAAATCCAAAGTCACAAAGTCTGCTGGGAAAAATCTACTAACATCTTCCGTTGCAATGATGAGCTAGAGAGAAAAATCGTGGAATCTAGGGAAATCATCTTCAATCCTGTTCATCTAAATAATAACTTGAGCTACAACACCTCCCAGATAGTCATTCAGCTGTAATCATGTAATGGCATTCATGAGATGCTACTAGCATGTACTTTCCCAACAATACAACAAACGAAAGAACAGCTTTAAATACAACCACAACGATTTAATATCAATTATGTATGGAGACTCTCTATGATGCTCATAGTTTATTTAAGCTTCAGTGTTTTAGTGTTTTTTCTTTCTTTTATAATATCACCTAATGAAGGCTGTTACAAGTCGGAACTAGTCGTGTCTTTAAATTAAAACCTTTTTACTTAAATCTTGGTTCTAGTCATTCAATTCTTTTTAAAAAATATGTATGTTAACCGAGTTAACGATCATTCTTTCATATATATATATATATATATATATATGAAAGAATGATCGTTAACTATATATATATATATATATATATATATATATATGAAAGAATGATCGTTAACTCGGTTAACATACATATATTTTTTAAAAAGAATTGAATGACTAGAACCAAGATTTAAGTAAAAAGGTTTTAATATATATATATATATATATATATATATATATATATATATATATATATATATATATATATATATATATATAAAGCTAACATAAAGGATGTGCCATGTGCCTGGGGGGGGGATTATTGTATTTTATGTACACTAATGTCAGCAGGAGCATTCAGAACAAGAGGAGAGGAAAGTTTTTGCCATTGGTTAGCAGTTCCTCTTAACTAAAAGTTGTTGGCATTAGTGAGACATGGTGGAGAGAAGATGATATAGTTCATGGGATAGAATGTGAAGAACGTAGTATTTAAAGAGAAATGAATGGGAATAGGGGTATTGTTGATGCTGAGAGGAGAGGAAAGTTTTTGCCATTGGTTAGCAGTTCCTCTTAACTAAAAGTTGTTGGCATTAGTGAGACATGGTGGAGAGAAGATGATATAGTTCATGGGATAGAATGTGAAGAACGTAGTATTTAAAGAGAAATGAATGGGAATAGGGGTATTGTTGATGATAATTGATGAGCACCAGTCAAATAAGAATAGAAGTTCAGCAGAAGGTCAGTGAAAAAGTGCAATCAAGGCCACATGTGTGAAGTAGAAACCAATAAGAAAAAATATACAGCTGGTTGCTGCTATATGCCAGAGGATACAAAGGATGATGTGGATGGTACTGCAACAGCAAATAAGCTCACTGAGTGGAGGATAAGTAATTACAATGAGAGACTCAACTATGGGAACATAGATTGGAAGAAGAAAAAGTGCGCGCACGCATACACAAGAGGAAGGAAGTGGAATTTATGCAGTTACTAAGGGATAGGAGTCTGGGGTAGAATGTGATGAAATGTACAAAGGGTTAGAGTGCTAGATCTAGTAACTACATTAGAGGATTTGTTTGCATCTAGGATGGCCATATTGCCACCAAGCAGTGGGAGTAATCATGTGGTCTTAACACCTGGGAAGTGAAAAAATGTGTGGAATTTTCAGTTAAGAGAGGGGGGGGGGATTGGAAATTAATAAATCGAGTGGAAATTAAATGGGTGAATAACATCTTAAGCAAGAGCTAAAATAAAATAAATAAATTCTCTTTGAATTCCAATAAAAAGAATTCAAAGAGAAAGATGATCAGCAAGCACATAAGCAGTTCAAAGCACAGACCAAAAGGATGACCACTATGATAAGGAAGGCAAAATCAGAGTATGAGAGGAATTTTTTGTGCAAATTTCACCTGCCAAGCATTCTACAGCATTTTCTCACTAGCACCACCTCTTTTATTCTCATACTTTCCACCCGTTTTTTATGGTATTGCAACAAAAACACTAAATTATAAAGAGATGTTTATTGACTGCTTAAATTTCATTAGATTTCAAACCAGTAAGCACCCTCAGAGCACAACTACCTGGTAAACATGTGATGAAAGATTTCAAGTCCAACTGTGACACCCACTACCTCTAATGTTTTCAATTATTTTTTTTCAACTCAATTTTTTTGCAGATTTAGCCTTGCTAAAGTTACCTGTCATAGCTGCTGAGGACTCTAAAACTTGTTTCAGCTCATACATTTTATCTCCTTCTCTGTCCATAGAAAGATTCACTAATATCCACCTCATAGAACACAAGAAATACATTCGCTATCATCATTATGTCAAGTCAAGACTGGCAGACTATGCTTTGGGCATCCCTTCACAATAGAAGTTATTACAGGTCAGTGAAACTATTTTAAGTCAGCCATGGCTATGAAGCATGAACCTTTACAAGTATGGCTGCATTATTCTACCAAAAATTAAAGAGACATTCATTTTAAGATTGACTTCAACAAAACAACTGTAATGACTGCTTTTATACAATATTAGAAAGCACAAGAGTTAAGATTTGAGACCTTCTTTCCATGACAATTTGAATTTTTTCACTCACTCGTTACCATGCGTAGACTGTAACAAGTAGTTAAGCTCTGAGGATGCTGGTTTAAAACTAGTAAAATATATGCTGGTCAGTAAACACCCTTTGATAATTTTGTGTTTTTGTGTTGTAATACCAAAAGTTGGGAATGATCTCGAACACCTCAATGTCTACAAGAACAAATGCTGACATTTTGCTTCATAACAGCATGACTAATTAATAAATAGCAGAATATGGATTTAACTTACTGTGTAATATATATTTTTATTAGTATAAAATTTTTTCTTTAGTATGACTTCAAATTAAGCAACAAAGACAAAAACTAGTACATTCAACAATGACACGTGCGAACTGCATGTACATGAATGTAGAGTGTCATGGTCTAATTATATTAAGGTTCTAGTAAAAATAACTTTAACAAGGTGAATAATAAATAAATAACCTCTTAGGACATTTATATAAAGAAAGTTGTGAGACCAAGAAAGTTGCTACATCAACCAAATCTAAATAGAAATTATCCCTCCTATGGGAAACAGTTCTTCACAAATTCCAGAATTAATTTAATTATTTTTTATTTATTTATTATTAAATCTAAGTGGGGGGTTAAACTGCAAATCTTTGCCAACCACCACAGCATACTCAATTTGAATCTTTCTACCATAAGGGCAGTACATCTGCTTTTGTGCAATCAGATATTCCTTGTTGGAGGATGCCTAATCTTGAATCTCCCCTTTTTGATCTTCTGTGGCTTAAGATTTTCCTGCCTTATTATCTGCTGTCTTTATCATTCTCCTAGTTCTGAAAATCATTCTGACCTCTTTAACTTCTTATTTATGAAGCTTGAATGAAATTCTTAATAGTAAAATCATCTTCCTTGGTGACTTTCATATCCATAATTCTAACTGGTTCCATTTTCACTGACTAAGCTGGAAAAGAAGTGGAGGTATTTCTGTAAATAACAATCATAACCAAATCGTTCTTCTCCCCAGAATCTCTGACAATCCTCTCCATGCATCTAATATTCTTGACCTTTTCTTAATCAGGTCTTCTTCCAGGTACAGTGTTGAGGTCACTGCTCCTCTTGGTAATTTGAATCACAATCTCATCCAAGTTTCATCTCTTATGGAACATTCTCTTCCATTAAGGAATTCACAACCTCATGTACTGACAATTTATCCTATTATTATTTCACTTTGTAAGTTGTGTATTTCTGTATATAATTTTGATATTTACAGAAATATATACTAACAACTTATTTGTGAATTAGTATGATTAGATTTGATTACTAAAATGTATAAAAATAATAAAATACAATATTAAAGAAAAATAAAGCAATTTTTGACAATGGAGCAGATCCATTTTTAACAAGGCTAAAGAGGTGAATTTACTAAGGTTTAAAAAAAAAAGGATATTAATTAACATACTTGTGTCTTGAAGGATATAAATGCTGAAAACTTGTTACCAGATAGTAACAAATGAGTGTAGGAAAAACATGAAGATGAAACAAGAATTTTAAACCAATGAAAAAGTTAAAACCGAAAAGACAAATTTGTAACTTTCAGATTTTAAAGAACTGAGAATTGAAAAAACAAAACCAATTATATATATTGTAAGACATCAAAAATAAACATTTTGGCTAGATCTTGTGACTCATCATGGGAACATCCATCTTAGACTACACAAAGTCCATCATACTACTCCTTAAATTCATTCACTATTTTTGTTCTCACTACCCTATCAGGCAATGCAACCACCCTCCACAACAATGCTAAATGTGAAAAGATTTCCATGAGTTTTAGTTCTGCTTTCCATTGTCAGATTACTGTTTCTGTTCTTCAGATCCAGATCTTATTAGAGAAATTATCCATATCGGAATGTAGATTTTCATTCCTCACTCTGTTCAACATTCCCATTCTATATCCAAGATATGGATTTCCAAAAAAAAAAAAAAAAATGCCAGAGTAGTCTAAGAAAAGAAAACTGTTTATTGTAAATTCACAGCCTAACTGAAGTTTGCATTTCTTACAAAGTCATCATCAATAGGGCAAAGTTCGACTTTGATAGGACTAAATGTAGAAAACTTGCAACTCATATAATAACAGTTATAACATCTGTTCCTTTGCAAAAAACCACTGGGCATAGCTTGTATGTTCCCACCTCTTTCTTACACAGATGGTAGCACTGCAATATCATCTAAGACTAACCTCCTGGCATCAATCTTTTCATCCAACTCCTATATAGATGAAGACAAATCACCTTCTTTATCTGGAACATTGCATGCCTCTTGCAAAAAAAATTTAGAAGAATGCTGAACAACCTGGATGATAAAACAGCTTCTGGTTTTGATAAAATCCAACCAGTTTTCCTCAAGAGATGTTCTTCTGAACTAAAATCTGTTTGTTTTCACCTATATATATATATATTATATGACACTATACTCACCTGGTATCCACCCTATGGCATGTAGTAAGTCAACACACAACTAGTTCAAAAAAAAAAAAAAGTGACGTGTCTACCATTAAAGGAGGAAGTCAAATCATAGCATAGAAATTCTGTGAGAAGCTCTCAGTACTAGAACATAACAAATGCCTTGGAACTCAAGGGCAACAGCATAGGTTTCTCCTAACCTTTCCATGCATTATGTCCAGAAGCAGGTGGTGTAAGTCAGGAAATCTGCAGATCTTGATTAGCAAAACTCATATTGCTAGTTGTTGATTAGTTGACAGCTCAGCTCTCCAGATGACAAAAAAGTTGACTATTGGCTTTTTGCATTACTTTGGACAACACTGAGGCAAAAGCAGTAGGTCAATAGGAGATGTGAAGTCATACCACCTTTACCATGAGTTGTCCCACTCCTGAAAATACTTCAGGTACAAACTTTGTTTGCTTATACTTGGATAAAGGATTAAACCAAGTATATAATTTCTTGGTATTTTTAATCTATGCTGTTGTGCTTGACAGTTCCAAGGCATTTGATATAGTCTAGTACTGAGAGCTTCTCATAAAACTTCCATGCTATGATTTGACTTCCTCCCTTTCTAAATTAACAGATATTTCTGTTAATGCAGGCATTAACAAGGACTCTGTTATTTCACCCTACCCCATTCCTTATATATATATATATATATATATATATAAATTATCTGCTCTCACTGACCTCAAACCCTATTCACAGTTTTGCCGATAACAGTACTCATCATCTTATTCTACTTATTCTAAAATGCTCTCAAATTTCTGCCCTAAAGGATCCTACCTGGGGCCAGGCCTAAAGATTTCATTTAAAATTGAAAGATTCTCCAGTGTCAAAAAAGATCTCATTGCAAATATTTGCAGAAACTCACAGAGGAGAAGGTGCTGCAAGACCTTACATCCATGGCATGAAACTCAAAGAAACACCCCAAGATAAATATAGTAGTGCAATCCTTTCTTTTAGGCTTACACGGTGATCCGAATGCATTTTTGAAAATTATGGAGACAACTACCATGTTTGAATAAAAACTTTAGTTTAATATAACTAAAATCTACATTTGACGTTTCGACCTTTATGTCAAGGTCATCTTCTGGAGCATACAACTATACACAGAAAACAAGCTACACTACAATCAAACTGGTTTGTTAAAGACATTGACCAACTGCTACAACAATTGTTGGCCTGACCTCTGGTGAAAAAAAAAAATAATAATAAAATTTATACATCAACGCTAGAGTCCTATTATTAGTGTTATCTGTTGGTTGTAGAAATACATTGGGCACAACAACACGTATCTATCTATATACATATATATTAACATCATGTACACATTCCAGCCAGTTGGTATGGAATGGTTTCTAATACTAGCTGATGATTGGCTAGAGTCCTGACTTATGCTGGATCATATATATTAGGTAGGCTGAATGTGTGCCATCCAGATCCTTGGAATTTTCATGCCATCTTTGTTGTTGATATTTGGGTGGTTTATCAGGATTTCGCAGGCTTCCTTAAATTTCCTTTCGTACCAGGTTTTTGTGCGGTGTAAAGTGTTGAGTGCATGGTCTGAGAGGCCTGCTTCACCATAATGGTTATATTTAATGTGTCTAATGTGTTCTTTCTTGCGTATAGGGATTGTCCATCCTGTTTCACCAATGTACGGTAAGTTACAGGTGCAGCAGATGCAATAAACTCCAGGATGTGCTAATGGGAAGAGAGGATCCTTAGAGGAGTTGAATATGGTTTTAAGTTTAGTGGATCACCTAATGTTCATTACTTGTATTCTATTCCTATCTGTTTGTAACACTGAAGATGTACTATTAGTTTTAGTACGAAATATCTACCTTATTTATTAATTAAAGTTATTACTGTGGACTTACGTGTTGTTTTTAATAACTTCTTTTGTATACCAAACTCTGCAATCCACATGACCTATTCTCATTGCTAACATCATATAGTCCTAATATAATATAGTCCTAACATCATATAGTCCTAATAACCTTTGCTCCTTCTCCAAGCTTCATTTATCTTATTCAAATCCCTATAACCAGATTTGAGTATAATAATCCAGGTGTGGTCTGATCAGTGTTTTATACAATGAAATCACCATTGCATAAATGTCCTTCTCAGCTAATAAACTTCAAATTTTTATCAATCACCCCCAAGATCTCTTACCTCCTCCACTTCAAGTATACCTCTACCAACAGAGTGTGCAGTCTCCCATTAGTGGATCTCAAATTTCAAGACCTTACATTTAGCTGCATTAAACTGATACCCTCAATCCATTTGCCTAGCTGTCTGGCTTATTAAAAATCTTAAATCTCTTAAAATTCACAGCTACCTTTGCCACTGTTGTAATTAGAGAAATTATAGCATGAAAATAGGACATAACAGATATTAATTTGAAATATTTCTTACCATCTTCACTGGGTATTGCATCAGTTTCTGAATCATCGATCTGATCTGATCCTTGGTCAGGAGGAGAGTCGCCAACATCACTTGAAGAGAAAAACATTTAAGTTAATTTTTAAGTTTTAAGAAAAAAGTAAATAAGTTGTCTCTTTCTTTTAAAACAAGAAAATCTCTGTATGAAATCTGTGATCATCTAACTCTATGAAAAAGAGTGTAATGAGGTTCCCCTTCATCACAGAGGATTTGAACTAGAGATCTGTTTTCCTAGGCTAATGACATAAGATGAAACCATTCAACTATAGAAATAATATCCATAACACAAATTTTGATATTTAACACTGCTCTGGTTAATAAAATTTGTCTTATTATATGCAGCAGCAGAAAATATTAAAACCATAGTCTTGTAGTCTTGAAGAGTAGAATGTGAATGATAAGAAATTTTTATTCATTATTATCATCATCATTATGTATTCTTTAAATTGATCTCCCTCCCCTTACTGATTATTAAGAGGTATTAACGTCAGTGGGTTAAAAGTGGCTCCAGAATTATGTATGTACCACAGGATAAAAATGGCTAAAATGGGATTCTAAAATCAAATTTATGCAACATATTTATAACCTCCCAATATAAACACAATATAAACAATACAATAGGAAAATGAATAATTTATTGACTTATATTTTTGCTGGATTTCTAATCAGCACTTTAGAACACAAATAATTATAACTGAGATAAAGTAAACACTGAGGACTCCATTAGGTTGCTGTAGAAACAATTCATATTTTAACTAAAAAGAAACAATGTCCTAACATAAGACTATTACACTCTTTTTATATAATCTTTGTCAAGTAGCTTTATTTTATCCTCCTACATGTTTCGCCAATTTTTCTATTGGCATCCTCAGGGAATACAAACTAGTAAGCTAAAATGAAGGTTACAGACTAGGTTATAACTGATGGTTCTAATTAATACAAAAAATTGGTATTGTGCGTGACAATGTGCGTCTCGTTAACGTGATTTATTCGTTATGGTTCATGACGTAATTGTTATGAAAGTTAATTTCTTTGATGTTTAATGATCCGATAAAAGTTTTCCAAATTTCTGGTAAAATTAGACCTTGATTCTTGTTTAGGTTTTCAGTTTTACGGGCGACTGTAGCTGCTTCTTTAAGGGTTCTTGAATGGTAGTTATCTTCTATGTATGGCATAAGACTCTTATCCCACTCAATGTGATGGTTAGTAGAGGCAAAGTGGCATGAAGGGCCTGAAATGTCTTGTCTGTTATTTCTGACATATCCTATGTGTTCTTTCTTTCTCGTTTCAAAGCTTCTAGAGGTCTGACCTACGTAACTAATACCACATGAGCAAGGTATATTATATAATCCAGAGTACTTGTTGAATGGGTGAGGATCTTTTGGTGATCTTAAAAATTTCCAAATAGCGTTGATTGGTTTGAATGCCACTCTGATCTTATGTGGTTTTAAAAGGTTAGGGAGATCAATTTAAAGAAGACATAATGATGATGATAATAATGAATAAAAATTTCTTATCATTCACATTCTACTCTTCAAGACTACAAGACTATGGTTTTAATATTTTCTGCTGCTGCATATAATAAGACAAATTTTATTAGCCAGAGCAGTGTCAACACTATTCAGAAATTTTTAAGATCACCAAAAGATCCTCACCCATTCTACAAGTACTCTGGAGTATATAATATACCTTGCTCATGTGGTATTAGTTACGTAGGTCAGACCTCTAGAAGCTTTGAAACGAGAAAGAAAGAACACATAGAATATGTCAGAAATAACAGACAAGACATTTCAGGCATTTCACGCCACTTTGCCTCTACTAACCATCACATTGAGTGGGATAAGAGCCTTATGCCATACATAGAAGATAACTACCATTCAAGAACCTTTAAAGAAGCAGCTACAGTCGCCCGTAAAACTGAAAACCTAAACAAGAATCAAGGTCTAATTTTACCAGAAATTTGGAAAACTTTTATTGGATCATTAAACATCAAAGAAATGAACTTTCATAACAATTACGTCATGAACCATAACGAATAAATCATGTTAACGAGACGCACATTGTCACGCACAATACCAATTTTTTGTATCAATTAGAACCATCAGTTATAACCTAGTCTGTAACCTTCATTTTAGCTTACTAGTTTGTATTCCCTGAGGATGCCAATAGAAAAATTGGCGAAACATGTAGGAGGATAAAATAAAGCTACTTGACAAAGATTATATAAAAAGAGTGTAATAGTCTTATGAATAATTGTCAAGAAAAAATTCAACATAATGTCCTAACATGTTTGCTATTTAATTCCACCACTATCAGTCACAAGCCAGGATGAGAAAGGAGGAGGATTCTACTTGTTACTAGCAACCACAATACATAAAAATTTTTTCTCACTACGGAAATTTCAAGTATCGAAAGAAATTGGATGAGTTTTTATGAAGAAACACCAGACTAAATGATGTAGGTTTGCTGAAAGCTCTCTTAAAATCAACAGATGAAAGGCTCTTGGAAAGTATATCTTCACTCAAATCTGTGATCAAAACTGGATGTTGGAACATCAGGACAATATATGAACAGGAAAGTACATCAAATAGCAAAGGATATGGATGGATAAATATCCATCCATCAAATACAAATACTAAGATTAAGTGAAACTAGATGGAATAGAACTGGTGAGATCAGACTAATACCAAACAAATATATCATATCTTCTGAAAACCATGAAAATGAAGACCATACCAGGGACATCACTCTGATGATGAAAGGGAAGGTAAGAAAGGCACCATTGGAATTGAACTTAGTATCAGAAAGGATAATAAAAGCAGTTCAAAACCAAGTATAAAAATGTTACTAAAATCAATATCTATGTTCTACAAACAGTGCTGACCAAGAAGGAAAAGAATATTTTTATGACCTACTACAGAGAGTCAGAGATGATCAGCAAAAGAGTTTTTTTTTTTTTTTGAAATGTAAAATGCAAAGACAGCACGAGATATTGCACAAACGGAACAAGAATTCAGTAATTGGGACTGATGGGATATCAGCATGGATACTAAAAGAGTGTTCAGCTGAATTGGCTATTTCTTTCACTGGACTATATCATTTGAGTTTAAGAATAAGGAAGATTCCAGAGGAGTGGAAAGAACATATATGCTAATCCCATTACATAAGGATGGTTCAAAGTCTCATGTATTCAACTATCGACTATCAGTATCTCTGGAGTGGTGGTGAAGATTTTGAAAAAGTTGGTTAGGGATCACATGCAGAAATAACAGAGAATCTATACTTTGCAATGAACAACATGTGTTTACTAAGGAAAGGTCATATTTGAGCACCTTCCTCATCTATAATGATGTTACTACTGAGTTAGACAACAGAAAATGATATAACATGATACTTTTGGATTTTGCTAAGGGTTTTGATAGAATACAGAATGGAAGACAGTTGCATAAATTGAAGAAAAATGTGTTTGGATTATAAAATTGCCATCCTGGTTAGCTGAGTGGTTAGCATATCCACTCTCCAGTCAAAAGGCCGAGGATTCAAATCCCACCGTGGATATGGATGTTTGTGATTGCCTGTGAAAATATTAGTGGTGGTGGTGGGCAGTAGATGGCGATGGTGTAGATGATGGTAGTTATAGTTCATTCTAGCTGGTGGACTGAGAGTGGAGACAAAGAGCTGTAGAGAAGATGACCTCCCTGGAGGTGTCACTTAACAGTACTAATAAAATATTATAATTAATTATAGACCCATAACATTGCTAAGGGAGTGCTCAAGAGTCAAAGTTGTATAACTGAGAGGAGACCTAAAATTCAATCTGACCTAATGTCCAATCCTCACCTTGTCATGGTGCACCCTGTTAGGTATCTACCTGGATAATGAACAAATGAGGATGGGCTGGCAATTTGGGATTTAGCCGACAAAATTGTATTCTCATTGGATTAAATCATAAGATAAAATGATGGTACAACATGACAGAATTTCATGTAGGCTGGGGAATTGACCAATTAAACAAGGCCACACTTGTTTTTGCCAGGGAACCAGGGCAAACAGCAAAAAGTCAGCTACTGGAATAAATCCTAAAACACATCCCAACTCAACATCACCAGAGTTCAAGATCAGTCTATCAACATAAGAAACCTGAATGGCAAAGAAATGGAGCTAACTGACGAAATGAATAAGTACCAGATCGACATAATAGGGTGACTGAAACAATAAAGACAAAAACTGATGAGCTCTTTCTGAGCAATAAATATAAAATGTTATATTCAGGCAATGACAATCAAGAAAGAGCAGGAGTAGCCATATCATTCAACACTAAATACGAGGCTAATCTTCTTGAATGGAAGGCAGTATCAAGTAGAGTGATGTGGGCAAATATCAGAATGGGGAATTGGACAATGAGACTTATTTATGCCTATGGTCCCACAGAAGGTTCTACTAATGTAGAACTGGAGGAAAATTTTCTGAGGCTTTAGAGAAACCAACTGACACAAGCCAACCTGATTGGCTGAATGGTTAGCGTGTCCCCTCTCCAGCAAAGAGGCTGCGGGCTCGAATCCTGCCGTGGGCATGGATATTCGTGATTGTCCTACAAACTTTGTGTGGAAAGGGAATCTCTTACCCTGCCACTTATTCTAGCAGAAGACATCATTGCCAAAACCATGTGAGGTATGGCAGTGACCATACGGCATCTAGGGACATCAAATAAAAAAAAAATTTAAAAAAAAAATAAAACTGACAATGAAAAAGGAAAGGTTGGTCCTTGTTGGGGGATCCAAACAGCAGAGTAGGAAATGATTGCCAGATATCCCAAAATATTTTGGAAAAATTTGGAGAAAAGAGCAAAGCTAATAATAATCGCAAATACCTGTTGGATTTCTGCTCAGTACATGGATTGGTTACCACTAACACCATGTTCCAACATAAAAATATGCACAAATTAACATGGAGAGAAGAGGCAAGGAATAAGAAAGTCTCATTGACTATGTTATTGTCGATGAGGGTACATGTCAGGAATTTGATGATGATGATGATGAGTGATGTTTTCCCCCTGGTGCAGGATGCCAGAGTGTACAGAGGATTTGAAATTGGAAGTGATCAGCATTTAGTCTTGAAGAGGATAAAATAGAATTTCATATTGAAAAGAAGAACATGTGAGAAAGTTTTAAAGCAAATAAAAGTTTCAGAACTCTCAGATGTGAACTCTAGGCTGAAATACACAAACATTATTCAAAAAAAAAATGAAAGAATTTGAGAACAGGAGTCAAAAACCTTGAAGATTCAGTTGCAAGATCTGAAGAAAACATTGATTCAGCAATTGATTCTTCTGAAGAACGTTGTCTGCAAGGATAGAAAAATCAGAACTCCATAATGGACACAGGAAGTGAAGGAAAAGAAAGCATAGTAAGTTCTGGCAAATAAGTCAGTTTGTGCTCATAGAGAATACATAAACAAATAAAAAAACATCACTATCATCATCATCAAATTATTGCCATGTACCCTAAAGGGGTGTACAGGATATGATAGTACTACACGAAAAATTTACATCATTACTAACTTCCTATCTACAATTTTCCTCCAAATCAGTTTGTTATTTGTCAAGACGCCAACATTATCAGATCTTATATTTCTATCGTCTAAAGCACTTTGTACCGTATCAATCCACCTATTTCTTGGTCTTACTCTCGGTCGTTTTCCTGCCAACCTGGCAGAGAACACTTGTTTTGCTAATCTTTCCTTGCCCATTCTGTTTAAGTGACCATACCAACTGAGATTAGCTCAGCTAACGCATTCCTAGATGCTGACAATGTCAAGTTCTTTCCTAATATCCTCGTTTTTAATATGATAGTACCATTGATGCTATCTGTTTACGCCTCTAATCTTTCTCACGACTCTCATATCTTCGGTCTCTAGTCTTTGGTCAAGTGTTTTACTTCTGACCCAGCTCTCAGATCCATAAGTTAAAACTGGTTTGAACACGTCTTGTATACAGCTAATTTAGTGTTCTGACTAATTTCTCTCTTATTCCATATGAATTTATTCAGTTGACTTCCTACCATACCAGCTTTGTTGATTCTGTTGTCAATTTCTATATTTAATTTACCATCTTCACTAAAAATCGTGCCTAAGTAGATAAAATGTTTTACTTGTTCCACAGGTTCTCCATTCACAACATAGTTGACAATTTCAATGATTCTGCCTATTTTCATTGTCTTTGTCTTTTTATTGCTGACCTTCATACCATATCTGTTACAACAGTTATTTAATTTAGTCAAGGAATCTTGCAGACTTGTAGCAGATTTATTTAGAAGTATAACATCGTCTGCATAAAGCAAAGAGCTGACACTAACATCTCCAATTTTGATATCATGTTTAATCCCACCTTCCTTTATAATGTGATCCATATAGATAATGAATAACAGAGGGGATAATGTACACCCTTGTCTCACACCAGATTTAACATTAAACCATCTTCCTGTACTTCCTTCAATTCTAACTGCTGACTTACAACTTAAATAAAGACTAAGTATTGCTTGATATAATGTCCCATTGACACCATATAACTGTAGAATACTGAATAGCTTCTCTGTTGGTATCTTGTCATATGCATTTTCCAGATCGACAAAACTTAAGTATAGATCTTTGTTATATTCCCATGCTTTCTCACCTATTTGTTGTAAAGTGAAGATCTGATCCTAACAGCCACAATTTGGCCAGAATTCAGCTTGTTCTTCACCAATCTTTTCTTCCACAATTCTTCTCAACCGTTTCTCAAGTATACTTGCATATATCTTACCAGGAACACTCAATAATGAAATGCCTCAGTAATTCTCACATTCAGTTTTATTTCCCTTTTTATATATGGATACTATGAGAGCAATACTCCAATCATCAGGAATTCGTCCCTCTGTCCAGACTTTCTGAACTACAGTGCAGCCACTGTAAGACTTCTATATAACCATACTCACATTTCTGGCCAAATATCATTTACTACTGCTGCTGCTGCCTTTCCACATTTCAGGCCTTTTTCTTTTTCTCCCATTTTCATGTCACCTTTATCATCTCTAACTCCTTTTACAACACTGTTTCCTCCATTTCTAAGCTTCTTCAACAACCCCCAGAATATCTTGCCACCCTCTTGATATGTATTTTCTATGTTCTTTCCAAAGTCCTCCCATGACTTTTGTTTAGCTAGTTTTACACAGTGTGTAGCTTTCTTACATTTGTCTCTGTATTTTCTAAGAGCACAAGCTGACTTATTTGCCAGGATCTTTTGATATGCTTTCTTCTTTTCCTTCACTGCCTCTTTAACTTCCTGCGTCCACCATGGAGTTGTAATTTTTCTATCCTTGCAGACAACCTCACCACATGCCTCTCTGGCTGAATCAATCAGTGTTTTCTTCAAGGCTTGCCACTGAATCTCCAAGGTTTGGTTGCTGTTCTGAAACTCGTTCATTCTTTCTTCAATAATTTTTGTGTATTTTAGTCTACATTTCACATATGAGAGCTGCTCAACTTTTAATCACTTTAAAACTTTCTTACATCTCCTTTTCAATATGAAATTCAATTTTATCCTGCTCAAGACTAAATAGTGATCACTTACAATTTCAAATCCTGTGTACACTCTGGTGTCCTGAACCAGGAAAAAAACATCACTATCAACAATAACATAGTCAATGAGATTTCTCTTATTCCTTGTCTCTTCTCTCCATGTGAATTTGTGCACATTTTTATGTTGGAACATAGTATTAGTAATAACCAGTCCATGTCCTGAGCAGAAATCCAACAGGTATTTGCCATTATTATTAGCTTTGCTCTTTTCTCCAAATTTTCCCAAAATATTTTTGTATATCTGACAATCATTTCCTACTCTGCTATTTAGATACCCAACAAGGACCAACTTTTCCTTTTTCATTGTGTCAGTTGCTTTTTCTAAAGCATCGAAAAATTCCTCCACTTAGTAGAACCTTCTGTGGGACCATAGGCACAAATAAGTCTCATTTTCCAGTTCCCCATTCTGATATTTGCCCACATCACTCTACTCGAGACTGCCTGCCATTCAAGAAGATTAGCCTCATATTTAGTGTTGAATACTATGGCTTCTCCTTCTTTTCCTCGATTGTCATTGCCTGAGTATAACATTTTGTATTTATTGCTCAGAAAGATCTCACCAGTTTTTGCTTTTTTTTTTGTTTCAGTCACCCCTATTATGTTAATCTGATACTTATCTAATTCCTCAGCTAGCTAATTTTTTTTTGCCATTCAGGCTCCATATGTTGATAGTATCAATCTTTAACTCTGATGATGTTGAGATGGGGTGTGTTTTCAGAATTGTTCCAGTAGCTGACTTTTCGCTGTTTGCCCTGGTTCCCTGGCGAAAACAATGGGGGCCTTGTTTAACTGGGCGACGCCCCAGCTGACATGAAATTTTGTCATGTACCATAATTTTGTATTTTGGTTTAAGCCAATAAGAATACAATTTGGTCGGTTAAATCCCAAATTGGCAGCCCATCCTCGTTTGTTCAGTATCCAAGTAGATACCCAATAGGGTGCACCATGAGAAGGTGAGGATTGGACATCAGGTCAGAAGCTCTGGTTGGTTCTCTGCATTCCTTTATAGACTATGTGGAGGTCTCCACTCAGTTATATAGCTTTGAACCTTAAGCACTCCCCTAAACAAAAGTCATGGGAAGATTTTCATAAGAATACAGAAAATAAATATCAAGGTGCCAAAATTTTGGAAGCTGCTGAAAAAGCTAAGAAATGGAGAAAAGAGTGCTGTAAAAGAAATTAGAGATGACAAGGTTGACATGAAAAGTGGAGAAAAGATATACTTGATGTATGGAATAATTACTTCGAAAAATCACTAAATGAAACAAGTAGTGACAGCACAGTGGTAAAAAATCACTCAACAGGCATGCAATAAGGAATACATATCCATATTTGAAGTACAAAAAGCCATCAAAAGAAGCCTGAAATGTGGAAAGACAGTAGGAGTACATCATATCTGACCAGAAATACTCAAATATGGAGGTATAAAAGTCATAGTGGCTGCACCACATAGTTCAGATGGCCTGGACAGATGGATGGAATTCCAGATTACTGCAGCTGAGTATGTAGAGCTTCTGTGTACAAAAAGGGAAATAAAACTGAACGTGAGAATTACAGAGGTATTTTCCTATTGAGTGTTCCTGATAAGATTAATGCAATATACTTGAAAAACGGTTGAGAAGGATTGTGGAAGGGAAGCTTGACAAAGAACAAGCTGGATTTAGGCCAAATAGAGGCTGACAGGATCAGATTTTCACTTTACGACAAATAGTTGAGAAATCACGGGAATATAACAAAACGATCATTATATTCTTAACTTAAATACAAAAAATGTATTTAAGTTTTGTAGATCTGGAAAAGGCATAATGACAATGTGCCAAGAGAAAAGATATTCAAAATGCTACAGTTGCATGATGTCAATGAGGCATTATATCAAGCAACTTACTCTTTATTTGAGTTGTAAGTCAGCAGTTAGAATTGAAGGAAGTACAGGAAGATGGTTTAATATTAAATCTGATGTCAAACAAAGATGTACATTATCCCCTCTGTTATTCATTATCTATATGGATCACGTTATGAAGGAAAGTGATACTAAACTTGATATCAAAATTGGATATGTTAATGTCAGCTCTTTGCTTTATGGGGATGATGTTATGTTTCTAAATAAATCTGCTACAAGTCTGCAAGATTACCTGACTAAAGTGAATAACTGTTTTGTAGATATGGTATGAAGGTCAGCATTAAAAAGACAAAGACAATGAAAATAGGCAGAAGCATTGAAAATATATCAACTGCATTGTGAATGGAGAACCTATAGAACAAGTAAAACATTTCAGCTATTTAGACACAATTTTTAGAGAAGATGGTAAATTAAATATGGAAATAGACAACAGAATCAACAAAGCTTTTATGGTAGGAAGTCAACTGAATAAATTTATATGGAATAAGAGAGAAATTAGTCAAAACACTAAATTAGCTGTATACAAGACAGTGTTCGAACCAATTTTAACTTATGGATCTGAGATTGGGGCGCATCTTGGCTACTGTGCACAGATTTTGGTTTCTAGGTTTCTTGAGGATCAGGAGGTGGTAGAGAGGATTCAGAGAAGAGTGACAGAGCTGGTGACAGGTCTGTGGACTACTTCTTATGAGAGACAGGCTGATGGTGTGTAGGTTGTAAGGTTTAGTTGATAAGTGGAAAAAGAGTGGATATGATAGACACTTATAAGATATTAAAGAAGGCTTTATAAGATTGATATAAAAGAAATTTTTCAATATGTGACAAATAGTAAACCAGGGGTCATCTGTGGAAGTTGTGGAAGTGTGTGGTTAGTAAGGGTCTGTGGGCTAGATTTTTTGGGTCATGAGTAGTGAATGAGTGTGCCCAAACAGTGAATGCATTTAAGGAGAGGTATGATAAATTTTGTGTTATAAAAGTTAGTTTGGTCTCCCATGACAAGTCTTTGGATTCCATGTGGATATCGATATAATAATAATAATATGACCGAGACCTATATACTTCTGAAAGGATCATACAGGATATCAGTAGAAGGATTTTTTTCATTTTATGGAGGGTGGGGAAAGGATAAAAGGGCATCGCTGGAAGTTGAGAATGAATGCCATCAGGAAAGGGGTGAGAGGAACATTTTCTCTCTCGTAGAGTGGTGCATGATTGTAATGAATTGTCCATGGATATTGTGTGCATAGGCACTGCAAATGGATTCAAGGATAGGAATGAGAGTTGGTGCAAGTAGGATGTGGCCTCCCTTAAGAATAATAACATAAAGTGATAGAAAAGAAATAACTAAGCAATAAAGAAACTCAGAAATTGTAAAACTGCAGGGAAGGACTAGGATATGAAAATGAAATATTATTCAAGGACTTTTTCCCGTTTAACAAATTCATCGCAGGAGATACAATATCATAAGAATATACATAAACAAATCTAAATCTCATTAAATGGAAAGAAAAAAAAACCCAAATAAATCACATAAAGATAAATATACCATGGAGATCCTCAATGCAGGATATGAGAACATGGAGAGGAGCAGATGTATACACAGAAGAAAAATAGCAAAATATAAAGAAATTATATAATGAAACGAAATCCTAATATTGAAGAGGATATAGATGGGTTTGACGGACATGTTGATTTCAACATTCAAGAAGATGAATAAGTTTAAAATACTTTTTTTTATCAAGTCATGTATACTTGCTTCTGTTTATGAGTTTTGCATTATTTTTAAAATTTTTCCATAAAATAAATTGACATACAATAGTTTTGCTTAATTTGACTAAACGACAGTTCTGCTACATGGTTGCGATATGCAGAACTTATAAAAATTGTGTAAAAAAAGCAAAACTCGACCAAGCGAATTTTTGATGTAACAGCTAAAGTATTTATTTTATTGCCTTAGTTCTTACACACAAGCATTTTTGATAATATTTTTAACTAACAAGCCACAGTAACTCGATTTTTAATGAGACAGTAAAGTTTAAAGCCTTTTTCCAAAAACATCAATTTGACGCTTGGTCAAGTGATGCATAACATTGTCCAATTCTGATTCTCACTAAGCTCTCCAACACTAATTTAACATAGTACAAGCAATGTACGACAATTACAAGATCAAGGTAATATGATGGGAATTTGAAGAAACAAAGACAATGAGAGTTGTAAGGAAAGGGTGCATACATTCCCCTCCAATCTTCTTAACAGTAATAGACTGGGTGATGAGAAACACAAATGAAAACTTTGACTTAACATAGAGAAGCATAAGACATGACAATTAATAAATAACATAAAACAGATTTGACTAGCCTTAGTATCAAGGACATCTTCAATATGACTTTCAAATTAAACAATAAGAGAAACCGGTGCATTCAACAATGAAACACATACATGTTGTAGAGCATCATGGTCCCATTATATAAAAGTTCTAGTAAAAATAACTTTAACAAGATTTAATAATAAATAAAAACAATTAAAATTTAAGTTAATTCAGTAATTTGTGAAGAACTATTTCCCATAAGAGGGATAATTTAAGTCCATTGTTTCAATTGAGATTTAGTCAACATAGCAAGGTCTCACAACTCTCTTTGTATAAACGTTCCAAGAGATTTTATGGAGAACTTTAATTTTCTTCTAAAGAAAATTAGTAGTGATGACTTGCAGAGAATGCTATCACTGGTAGTGTTTCTTGTAGAAAGGCTTATATGTTGGCAATACATGACTATTAAATTATTTAAGGAATTTACAATGTATACTGAAATATTAATGAAAAGAAAATTTAATAAATACTTCCTATATTTCGGCAATGTCACATTGCCATCTTCATGGGAACATACAAATATGGCACATGCATGCAGGCACTACAAAAAGCAAATGAGGCAGAAGATAAGAAACTACTATTGTTCCTAAAATCCTAATGGTGCCTCTAGCAGGCTATGTTGGGTTGTCTTGGCCGTTGGGCTGATGTTCTCATGATGTAAGGCTCCCAAATTTGGGGCAGTCTCATGCACCCACATACATGTTGTGATGCATGAGACTTCCCCAAATTTGGAACGTTGAGGTTTGGAAAATTTTTTAGAGCTGAGGCTGATTCTATGAATAATCATGTACTTGAACTTGCTACTATGTATTACTTTGACTTTCTTCCAATGTATTCTGTGGTGGGTTTCTAGAGCATGGTCTGCGAGCCCAGAGTGAGTATACTGGTGAAACCGGATATAGTCCTTGTGTTCTGAAATCCTGATATTCGCTGTCCTGCCTGTTTGGCCAAAGTTGGACAATTTACAGCTGTAAGGGACCTGGTATACCCCAGGTAGGTCTAGGGGAAGTGGTTGGTCTTTGGTAGAGCGGATAAGGAATGCCAACTTTTTATATGGTCTGTAACAAGAAGTCAGGTCATATTTTTTAAGGATTTTGGTTATTTTTTCCAAGGTGCCCCGGATGTAGGGAATGGTGATAGATTTAGTGTAATCTTTATTGTGAAGGGGAGGAGGGGGGATTGTGGTTTACTGGTTTTAATATTTTTTGGAATTTTTTGGGGTTGTAGTCATTGGCTAAGAGAAAAACAACAGACAAAAATCAGAGAAAACCAAGGATCCATCAGGTTGGCAAGTGATTAGAGTGTCTAGGAAAGGGAGACTGTTGTTTTCCTGTTTTTCCAGGGTGAACAGGATTCTGGGGTGTTGATTGTTTTTGTGTGTTAAGAAGGAGTGGAGTGTATCTGAGCAATGTGGCCAAATAGCGAACACATCATCCATGTAACGTAGCCAAATAGTGGGTTTTTGTCGGGCAGAGTTTAAGGCTTTCTCTTCAAAAGTCTCCTTAAAGAAGTTGGCCAAGGGTGGGAAAAGCGGTGAACCCATGGCTGTCCCCTCTATCTGTTTGTAGAATTTTCCTTGCCAAACAAAATAGCCCGAGTTCATTGTGAACTGAAATAGGGCTGAGATGTTGGGAGGAAATTTGGCTTGTATGAGCTCAAAAATTTCTTTGAATGGGACATTTGTGAATAAGAAGGAGACGTCAAAACTGACCATTATGTCAGTGTGTTGGAGTGAGAGGTTTTCTATACTGGCTTTGAAGTGGGCTGAGTTTTTTTTATGTGTGATGGTGTGTTGCCAATATAGTGTGCGAGCGCTTTGGCTAATTTATATGTAGTGGAATCAATGCCATCCACTATGGGACGAAATGGCACATTTATTTTATGTATTTTTGGAAGTCCGTATAATCGGGGGGAAGTCTAGAGTTATAAGGTTTTAGTTTGTTGGTCACTTCTATGGGCCAAGAAGTGACCTTCTTAAGGAGGTCACTTCTTGTAGCACTATGTAGTGCTCTAATTTGAGAGTTGGTAGGATTATATTCAATAGAGAGGTAGGTAGCCCGATCTAATAATAATGCATTAAGCTTACTTGTGTATTCCTTTAGGTTGAGAACCACAGTGGTGTTTCCCTTATCAGCTTTGGTGATTACTATTTTCTTGTTTTTCTTCATTTCTAGTAGCGCTTTATATTCATCTTCGGATATGTTGGTTTTTGGTGGTCTTGCTTTGGTGAGAACACCGGCTACATCCAGTCAGACATCGTTGGTGATGTGGTTTGGAAGGTTGCGGATACCACGTTCTATTTGGATCATTATTTCCTCAGCAGGTATTCTTTTAGGAGATAAGGCGAAATTGTGGCCACATGCAAGAGTGGTGAGTGCTTCAGGCTTCAAAACAATGGAAGAGAGGTTGACTACATTGAGTGGTTGCTGTAGTCAACCTCTCTTACCAAAGACCAACCACTTCCTCTAGACCTACCTGGGGTATACCAGGTCCCTTGCAGCTGTAAATTGTCCTACTTTGGCCAATCAGGTAGGACAGTGAATATCAGGTTTCAAAACACAAGGACTACATCTGGTTTCACCAGTATACCCACTCTGGGCTTGCAGACCATGCTCTAGATACCCGCCACAGGATACGTTGGAAGAAAGCCAAAGTAATACACTGCAGCAAGTTCAAGTAAGAAAGATTATTCATATAATCAGGCTAAGCTCTAAAAAACGTTCCAAACCTCAACAAATTTGGGTGTGCATGAGACTGCCCCAAATTGTGGAGCCTTACATCATGAGAACATCAGCCCAACAGCCAAGACAATCCAACATAGCCTGCTAGATGGCACCATTAGGACTTTAGGAACAATAGTAGTTTTTATCTTCTGCCTCATTTGCTTTTTGTAGTGCCTGTGTGCACTACAATATTAATAATGTAATAGTCACTGGTTGTGTGCTCTGCGAGTCCTGAATGCTCTGGCTTATGGAACTTAATGTAGTCTAAATATTCATCACAATGAATGGCTGTACCTCTGCCTGTTTGGCCAAAAGATGATAATCCACACTGCTAAGGAATACGATACACTCCAGGGTGGGGTAAAGGTGGAATTTTATCTTTAGCTGAGCCAAGAAAAGTAGATATCTTGTTGATAGGATGGAAGGACACCTGTAAGTCAACAGATCTAAGCAGTTGGATATACTTTCTGAGATGCATTTAACATAGGAAATGGTGACACTATGGACCACCTCTGTATCACTATTACAATCAGAGGCAGATGAATAGGAAACTGTATAATTATTAATTATTTTAGCGATGTACAATTCAGTAAATCCATTGTTTCTAAATAGAAACAATGGACTTAAATTATTTCTCTTAGGAAACAGTTCTTCACAAATTCCAAAATTAAATTAATTAAAAAAAAAATTATTATTCAGGAAAACCTCGCTTAATGCAATTAATTAATCTATCAATTAATGTGTGCTAAGTGAATCAGTAAACAATAGGAATAATTATAATTCATCCATCAGTTAGTGTAAATTTGAAGGGAAAAAAAAAAAGCTATATTAGAGGATAAAATCATCGATTTTATCCTCTAATTTTTTAATTATAAAAGTATTTAATAAAATCACAATTGCTTAAATTTTTATTTAATGTCTAAACATTTGATTGAGCTACTTTTTTACAAAAAAATTAAGTAAAGATGTTTGAATAGTGCTCGACTTTTAAAACAGTCAGACCATCCCAAACTTGCAGTAAACCTTTCACATTCCTCTTGAAATTTGGTCTCTTTCAATTATGTAAAAATATTTAGAGCTTTTGCCTGAACATTCCTTATACTAAGAGGTATTCTGTTTTGGTTACAATCATCAATCTACAGCAGTGTTTCTCAACCTTTTTTGGATCATGCCCCACCTCAACGCTTCAAAGATTTTGATGCCCCCCCCCCCCAGCATAATAAGCAGCCAAATTCTGAAAAAGTATAATATAAATATGTATAAATATGTACACGTACATTTTCTAATTGCCCTCCAAAATATCCAAATTGCCCCACGTTGAGAAACATTGATTTAGAGTGACAGAAGACGTTCCATCTCGATTATTAAATGGCTTCTATTTTGGGTGATCTGCATGCTTAAAGAAGCAATAGCAACTTTTTGTTGTTCTTTCTATTCTTTGCTCTTATTTAATATAGTCCACATTGTAGACTCGCTGTATCCTAGATCTCGCACCATCATTGTTTTACTAGCACTACTTTCATGTCTCTTAATGACTTCCAGCTTTTCCTCTAATGTAATACTTTTCTTTTTATTACTTCTGCTTTCTTTATCAGTCTTTCTCTTTTCCATATCAGGGGTTGAATTTAGATGCCTTATAGGCATCTAAATTAAAGCAAAATGAAGGAAAAGTGATTGAGCAAGAGAATAAAATTTGCACGTGCACTTGCAATGATAACTGACTCAACTGCCAAGTGTTGCCAGCCAATGCCCACTGGCTGGCTGCTACATTGACAAGTGCCACTGTTGCTGCAGATTGGCAACAAAAAATTTCACATAACGTAAAAAAAAAAAAAAAAAAATCGCATCATCATCATCATCATCAAATTCCTGCCATGTATCCTCAAGGGGTGTACAGGATATGACAGTACTACATGAAAAAATTACATCATTACTAACTTCCTATCTACAATTTTCCTCCAAATCAGTCTGTTACTTGTCAAGACTGCAACATTATCAGATCTTATATTTCTATCGTCTAAGGCACTTTGTACCGTATCAATCCACCTATATCTTGGTCTTCCTCTGGGTCGTTTTCCTGCCAACCTGGCAGAGAACACTTGTTTTGCTAATCTTTCCTCTCCCATTCTATTTAAGTGACCATACCATCTGAGATTAGCTCTGCTAACGCATTCCTGGATGCTGACAATGTCAAGTTCTTTCCTAATATCCTCATTTTTAATATGATATTGCCATTGATGCCATCTGTTCACGCCTCTAATCTTTCTCAGGACTCTCATATCTGCGGTCTCTAGTCTTTGGTCAAGTGTTTTACTTCTGACCCAGCTCTCAGATCCATAAGTTAAAATTGGTTTGAACACAGTCTTGTATACAGCTAATTTAGTGTTGCGACTAATTTCTTTCTTATTCCATATGAATTTATTCAATTGACTTCCCACGATACCAGCTTTGCTGATTCTGTTGTCTATTTCTATATTTAGTTTACCATCTTCAGTAAAAATTGTGCCTAAGTAGCTGAAATGTTTTACTTGTTCTACAGGTTCTCCATTCACAACACAGTTGACATTTTCAATGATTCTGCCTATTTTCATTGTCTTTGTCTTTTTATTGCTGACCTTCATACCATATCTATTACAACAGCTATTCAATTTAGTCAGAGAATCTTGCAGACTTGTAGCGGATTTATTTAGAAGTATAACATCATCCGCATAAAGCAAAGAGCCGACATTAACATCTCCAATTCTGATATCCTGTTTAATACCAGTTTCCTTCATAATGTGATCCTTTTGTGATCCTTTGATATTTATTTTCTATATTCTTGCCAAAGTCCTCCCATGACTTTTGTTTAGCTAGTTTTACACAGTGTTTAGCTTTCTTACATTTGTCTCTGTATTCTGTAAGAGTAAAAGCTGACTTATTTGCCAGGAACTTTTGATATGCTTTCTTCTTTTCCTTCACTGCCTCTTTAACTTCCTGTGTCCACCAGGGAGTTCTGATTTTTTTTATCTTTGCACACAACCTCACCACATGCCTCTCTGGCAGAATCAATCAATGTTTCCTTCAGAGTTTGCCACTGAATCTCCAAGATTTGATTCCAGTTCTCAAACTCTTTCATTTTCTTTTCAATAATATTTCTGTATTTTAGTCTACAGTTTACATCTGAGAGCTGCTCAACTTTTATTCGCTTTAAAACTTTCTTACATGTTATTCTTTTCAATATGAAATTCAATTTTATCCTGCTCAAGACTAAATAGTGATCACTTCCGATTTCAAATCCTCTGTACACTCTGGTGTCCTGCACCAGGGAGAAAACATCACTATCAACAATAACATAGTCAATGAGACTTTTCTTATTCCTAGCCTCTTCTCTCCATGTGAATTTGTGCACATTTTTATGTTGGAACATGGTGTTAGTAATAACCAGTCCATGTCCTGAGCAGAAATCCAACAGATATTTGCCATTATTATTAGCTTGTTTAACCGGGCGACGCCCCAGCCGGCATGAAATTTTGTCATGTTGTACCATCATTTTTTATTTTGGTTTAACCAATAAGAATACAATTTGGTCGGCTAAATCCCAAATTGCCAGCCCATCCTCGTTCGTTCAGTATCAAAGTAGATACCCAACAGGGTGCACCACGAGAAGGTGAGGATTGGACATTAGGTCAGAAGCCCTGGTCGGTTCTCCGCATTCCTTTAAAGGCTATGTGGAGGTCTCCTCTCAGTTATACAGCTTTGACCCTTAAGCACCCAAAAAAATCGCATTAACTGATTAATCACTCACTTAAATCAGGAAATAGTATCATTTCACTCAATCATGCATATTAAATTCACATTAAGTGAAGTTTTCCTGTAGTTATTTTTACTAGAACCTTAATATAATTAGGCCATGAGGCTCTATATCATGTACTTGTAGTTTGCATACTTCATTGTAGAATATATCAGTTTCTGTTCTTGTTATTTATTTTCAAAGTCATGCTGAATTTGAAAATACTGTTTGAGGGCTTTTTTGTATTTTACACCAACATATGCAAAAGAAAATAAATAATTTAAACATGGACTCCTCTAAGTAGCTTAAAAAGAAACTAAAATAGTGAATATTAACCTTAACAAAAAACAACAAAAACTATCACTTATATCACTAAAGAACCACTAGTAGAACAGGTAGACACCATTGTTTATCCAGGATCAATGGTGAGCACTGATAGATGGCATAAAAATAGAATACAAAGAGCCCAAATTGTCTTCAATATAATGAAAAACATATGTATAGACAAGGAAAGAAATACATCTAAAGATAAAAATAAGACTCTTCAGCAGAAATGTAAAGCCATTTTACTATATGGATCTGCAACCAGAAGACTAACCAAAAGGAATTTAGATAAACAGTAGATTTACATAGAGAGATGTCTTAGAAGATAATGGGAATATTATTATTACATGACATCTCCAAGAACTCATCATGGGAGGGCACTCTACTCTACTTTGCTAAACACATCTCTCTCTCCCCTTACTGCTACTTAATTCTCCAACTATGACACTACTACCATCAACGCCATCTACTGCCCATCATCACCAACAACAGTATATTTTGTCTGTAAATTGCATGTGTTCTGAAGGCCAATTTGTCTGCACTATACTGACTAAATCGAATTTCATAGTAGAAATTATGAGACAAAACAAATCAAACCAACATCAAAACAGAAATAACAAAAAAGAAAATGGAAGTGCATACATCACACAATCAGAAAACTGGATAAGGATAACATTTTGCTTCTAATGTATATCTGACTGAATCAATCCATCTAGACCTTGGTCTTGATGGTCTTTCTCTGGGTCTCTTTATTTCTAATGCTACTCTCCGATAAATAACTTTTAATACTGGTTTAAACACTGTTTTGTATACTGCTATTTTAGTTGAATGATTACTCTGTTATTCCATATAAATTTATTCAACTGGCATCTCACCATATTAGCTTTACTTAGTCTATTTCCATATGTAATTTGCTATCTTCACTAAACACTGTACTAAAATAGCTGAAATATTTTTACTTGTTCCATAGGTGCTATATTGAGAATGCACCTGAAGTTTTCTATCTTTCTGCCTAAAAATGTTCACAGTTTTGGTCTTTTTATTGATGATTTTCCTGCTAAATTTGTTACAGTCCGTAATTTAGTCTACTTGTATTTAGGAGTACAACATCATCTGCATAAAGCAAAGAGCTAAGTTTGATATCTCCAATTCTAATATCAGACTTAATGCCACTTTCTTCATAATGCAATCTATATAAACAATGAATAAGACTGGAGATAACATGCATCTCTGTCTGATCCCTGATTTTACAGCAAATCTCTCTCTCTCTCTCTCTCTCTCTATATATATATATATATATATGTACATAGGTTTTGTGAATAATCAGATCTACAAAGGTTTTGCAGTATACCCACTGCAAAACTTTTCTGCCTTCATACTTAACCATCTGGATAGGTAAGTTAGTTTGCTATTTGAACACATCATATACATTTTTAATGCTATCATCCAAAAATACACTCACTATGAAAAAGAAACTAACAGCTGTCTCCTTTCATGGACACACTAGTTACACAACTACAAAAATGGTTCATAATTGTTTTCCATTTATAGGAAACCCAGACACAGAACATCAGCCAACTGTATGGCACTACTAAAGAGACTTACATTCAGAACTGGGACTGTTCAAATGCCAGAGTTCTTGCTTATGATTTCAGATACCTTTGTAACACTTATTAGCAAATTGTTTTATAACTCCTAACTCAAGGTAATTTTGAAATGTCATCTGCCAAGGTAAACCAAATCAGCAGTTGGCATATTTCAGCTTAGTTTATGCTATAAAGTGTAAAGATTTTTTTCTTCTCCT
This sequence comes from Typopeltis vanoorti, assembly GCF_054136105.1. Taxonomy (NCBI): domain Eukaryota; kingdom Metazoa; phylum Arthropoda; class Arachnida; order Uropygi; family Thelyphonidae; genus Typopeltis; species Typopeltis vanoorti. The sequence goes on along the minus strand of NC_143549.1, from coordinate 21,071,172 downwards.
CACAAAAAATACTGCATATCCACAATCTTTCTTGCAACCATCACAGCAAAACTATCCCTAGACATTATATTAAGGGAACACTGGAAAAGATAATGCTACTTTCAAACCACACATCCAGCTAGCAACCTTTATTCTCCTCTTGCACATCCTGGAGTGCATAAAGTTTGTTGTGACTGCAAAGCCTACTTCCTACTTCTTTGAATTTTGGATCTAGTAACATCCACCTTGAACATCATAAAAACTACATCTGCAATCATCTGTTTAGCAAGTCAGCAAGAATATCCTGAATATATGTTCTGGATATTCTTTTACAGAGGATTAAATGGAAGACAATAACCTGTGCTGCACATAAGTCACTACAGGTCTGAGAGACTATTTTTAATATCAGCACTGCCCAACTAAACAGAGAGAAGAAAGGGGGGAGAAGAAAGACAGAGAGAGCAAAGGAGAGTGCGTAAGATCATACTGGGATTATGGAATACAGATCATGAAGAAAGACTGAAAATTTGTGGACTGCAGATAGTAGCAAACAGGAGAAAGAGATGTGATATTGAAAACAAATAAAACTTAATGCAGATTTTACTTATGCAATTTTTATTTTAAGTTTAATTCACAGTTACTGTGGCTTACATTCCAATTTATCAAGTTTAAGACATAAACTTCTGAAAGGCTGGCATGGTATTAGTTTTGCCATTTTCTCCAAATCATCAACTCTTTTTTTATGTCAGATGCTCATTTACTCTGCTATTAAGATCTCTAACTATAACCAGATTTTTCTTTTTTCTATATATTCACTTTGGACAAAATTACAATAACTTCTTCATCACAGCCTCAAAGGGAGGCCACAAGAAAGAAATTCCATGAAAAATTTAATTTGGTCATTCAAAAGGAATCCCAATCTGCCTTAAAAGACAAACACCCAATAGTTGCATGCTTCCAATCATAATATCAGGAAGGCAAAACATGGACTTAAACCACAAAACTGACAACTTTGGGATTAAGTACTGGGTTAGTACTCATCTTAATGCCTGTTACAATTCTTGAGGGAATTGTAACAGCCATTATGATGAGGTCAACTGGTTAGGTCATATTACAAGCAGCAACACTCAAAAAAACATGATATCTGAATAGTATATTATTAGATCTGAAACAGGCGACCTCATCCTACATGATGTCGCCATTCCAGAGTCTAACAGAAAATAACCATAACTTGAGCATACTTATCATTTAGCACAGTGTAACTATGTTTTTAAAGGAAATGGCATCTTACAAATTAAATTTAGAACTGTTTATATTGAAGTTAATGTATATATTCATATTTGTAAATTTAGGGACACAAAAACACGTGTTGAACAGATTATTTTATTAATTACTAATAAAATAAAACTTGACGTTTCGACCCCCATATCGAGGTCATCATCGGAAGAATACAACTGTATAAGGAACCAAGCTACATGTTCATGCCCTGCATAACGGTAAACTAAATCTATGTAGTTAATAAATCCTTTTTCCTAGCCTGCCTCTAGTGATAAAAAAAAATAAAATAAAATAAAAAAAATAAAAATAAAATAATTAAAAAAAAAATATATATATATATATATATATAAATAAATACAACTACAATAAACTGCTAAAGTCCTCATGTATCAATATTCTTCTGGACAGTTCTGATTGTTATAAAATGATTTCTTTCAGTTGCTGTTGAATGTTACAAACACTTCACCAGGTTGTAGATGGGTCCTCCACATTCTTGAAATGGTTAGGTCATCATTTTTGTTGAGATTTGGGTTGTGTTTGAGCATTTCACGACTCTTTAAATTTTCTCTCAAACCAGGTTTTGGTGCGGTGTAGGGACTTGGTATTTTTCCAGTCAATTCTGTGGTATGTTTGGAGTGCGTGGTCAGAAAGGCCGGTTTTACCAAAATTGAGGTATTTAATGTGTCGTTTGTGTTCGTCTTGTCTGATTGGGATAGTTCGCCCTGTTTCCCCTATGTATGGTATGTTACATGTGCATTGTATTTTGCATACCCCTGGGTGTGCTAGGTGTGGAAGAGGATCTTTAGAAGAACCGAGTAGGTGTCTTCTTAACTTATTGGGGTTCTATTTTTTCAGAAATGCCTCTAACATAAGGAATGACAATAGTATTCTTGAAATCTTTTTTGTTCTTACTGGTATCTTTATGGAGGATCTTGTGAAAAGTTTTTTTTTACTGTATCCATTTTTGATAAATGTTTGGTTGATGATCTTGTATTCCTGGTTTAGAGCCTGTTCATTAGAACAAATAGTTAGGGCTCTGTGTTTAAGGGTGCTTATGACACCTAGTTTTTGTGTTGGGTGGTGGTAAGAATTTTTGTGTATGTATTGGCCTGTGTGTGTAGGTTTGTGGTAAACTGAGAAGGAGAGACAGCCAGAGGGAAGACGTGTGATAAGTGTGTCTAGGAAAGGAAGAGAGTTGTTTTTTTCCATTTCAATGATGCATTGGATACGTGTGTTTAGGTGGCTAAGGAATGTATTTAGAGTTTCACGGCCGTGGGGCCAAATGGCGAAAATATCGTTGACGTATCTGAGCCAAATTTTGAGCTTTAGACATGCTGTCTCTAGAGCACATTGCTCAAAGTCTTCCATATAAAAGTTAGCTATTGGGGGAGAAAGTGGCGAGCCCATGGTTGTACCTTCTTTTTGAAGGTAAAAATTGTTTTGCCACACGAAATATCCAGAGCGGAGTACGTGGGCCATGATGTCATGTGGAAATATGTTCTGTAGGAGCAAGATCATGTCATTGATCGGGACATTGGTGAAAAGGGAAGTTATGTCAAAGCTGACTAATAAATCTTGGTCGTTGAGTGTAATGATTTTAATTTTATTAATGAAATGTTGTGTATTTTTTTATGTAAGAAGGGGACTGACCTACCAATTCCTTGAGTGTGGCAGCTAATTTTTTGGCTAAGTGATAATTTGGGCTGTCAATTCCTTCAATAATCGGATGAAGCGATGTGCCTGGTTTGTGTATTTTTGGCAGGCCATAAATTCTGGGCGCACGGGCATACATACTGAGGTATTAATTTTTTTGTTGTTTCTTCGGGCCATGTGTGGACGGATTTGATTAATTCAGTTGTTTTCTTTTTGTTACGTTTTGTGAGGTTGTAGTTTACCATTTGGTAGGTGTTGTGGTCCGATATTAAATGGTTCATTTTTTCAATGTATGTGTACGGTCTAAAAGGACAGTGGCATTGCCTTTATCTGCTTTCGTGATTATAATGTCTTGGTTATTTTTTTAAGGATTTAAGGGCTAGATTTTCGGTTTTGTTTAAGTTGGTGCTTAGTTTTTTTTTTTTTTGTTTGAATTTAGTATACACAATGTTTCCATTTGTATTTTATCAGCCAGAATGGCGGGGAGGGATCTTAAACCTCTCTCGATATGATACACGATATCAAGTTTGTTTACTGACCACGGAGCAATGGTGTAGTTCAAACCTTTCTTTAGCAGCAAGAGTTCACCTTGGGTGAGATTGTGGTTTGATTGGTTGATAACCAAGCAGTGATCCAATGGTGGTTGGTTGCTCCAAACATTGTTTGTGGGTGATTGGCTGTTCCTTATGATGTCGGTTTGTGATTGGCTGTTCCGTTAATAAAATTAAAAACATTACACTCAACGACCAAGATTTATTAGTCAGCTTTGACATAACTTCCCTTTTGACCAATGTCCCGATCAATGACACGATCTTGCTCCTACAGAACATATTTCCATATGATATCACGGCCCTCTATGCCCACGTACTCCACTCCGGATATTTCGTGTGGCAAAATAATTTTTACCTTCAAAAAAGAAGGTACAGCCATGGGCTCACCACTTTCTTCCCCAATAGCTAACTTTTATATGGAAGACTTTGAGCAACGTGCTCTAGAGACAGCATGTCTAAAGCCCAAAATTTGGCTCAGATACGTCAACGATATTTTTGCCATTTGGCCTCACAGCCGCGAAGCTCTAAATACATTCCTTAGCCACCTAAACAAACAATGCAAACGTATCCAATGCATCATTGAAATGGAAAAAAACAACTCTCTTCCTTTCCTAGACACACTTGTCACACGTCTTCGCTCTGGCTGTCTCTCCTTCTCAGTTTACTGCAAACCTACAGGCCAATACATACACAAAAATTCTTACCACCACTCAACACAAAAACTAGGTGTCGTAAGCACCCTAACTATTTGTTCTAATGAACAGGCTCTAAACCAGGAATACAAGATCATCAACCAAACATTTATCAAAAATGGATACAGTAAAAAAACTATTCACAAGATCCTCCATAAAGATACCAGTAAGAACAAAAAAGATTTCAAGAATACTATTGCCATTCCTTATGTTAGAGGTATTTCTGAAAAAATAGACAGAACACTTCGCAAATACAACATTAAAACCACCTTTAAACCCCCAAATAAGTTAAGAAGACACCTACTCAGTTCTTCTAAAGATCCTCTTCCACACCTAGCACACCCAGGGGTATACAAAATACAATGCACATGTAACATACCATACATAGGGGAAACAGGGCGAACTATCCCAATCAGACAAGACGAACACAAACGACACATTAAATACCTCAATTTTGGTAAAACCGGCCTTTCTGACCACGCACTCCAAACATACCACAGAATTGACTGGAAAAATACCAAGTCCCTACACCGCACCAAAACCTGGTTTGAGAGAAAATTTAAAGAGTCGTGAAATGCTCAAACACAACCCAAATCTCAACAAAAATGATGACCTAACCATTTCAAGAATGTGGAGGACCCATCTACAACCTGGTGAAGTGTTTGTAACATTCAACAGCAACTGAAAGAAATCATTTTATAACAATCAGAACTATCCAGAAGAATATTGATACATGAGGACTTTAGCAGTTTATTGTAGTTGTATTTATTTATTTTATTTTTTTATTTTTTTTTTATTTATCACTAGAGGTCAGGCTAGGAAAAAGGATTGATTAACTACGTAGATTTAGTTTACCAGTATACACGGCATGAGCATGTAGCTTGGTTCCTTATACAGTTGTATTCTTCCGATGATGACCTCGATATAGGGGTCGAAACGTCAAGTTTTATTTTATTAGTAATTAATAAAATAATCTGTTCAACACGTGTGTTTTTGTGTTCCTAAATTTACAAATATGAGTGCTGATCACTGTGTAATCTTAAAAGAAAGAATTAATGTGTGTGTGTATATATATATATATATATATATATTAAATGTAACTGTAAGTCAACGAAAGGAGACAATTGTAAGAGTAATTATCAGTAATATTCTACATGTAAAAGAATGCCAATAATTCGGCAGGATGGAGCAAAGGTCGCCAAAACGCTACAAGAGCAGCGTAAGTGCCCGTGGGTGTTACATCTGAGAAAATTTCATGATGCATACATTCCCGGAATTAGAAAGCCCCGTATGAGGATCAGTGAGGTCACCCAGTCGGGGACCAATTGGCAGGACTATAGGAGAAATCAAACTCGGAAAGGTGACACTCTTGGGGAGCGTATAAAACCCGCAACACGGAAAGAAACAACCCCGTTTTGTTTGTTCCTGTATTCTCAACGTGTGATACAAGTGTTCATCGTGGTTCGAGAAGTTCCAGCATGGCACTGCCACAGAGTACGGCAAGATCGAACATAGGCCGTCAATGAGAAGAAGCGCTGACGTGAATCCATAGCAAAGAAACAGCGCCCGATTCAGGAAGAGCACATGAATCCCACGTGGCGATAGAATCAAGATAGCCAGATTCTTCACAAAGAAGGAAGGACGGAGAGAAACCGAAACAGTGTAGATAAGTACTTTCATATGTTCTAGCCCCTTTTAGAGATTGACTAACAGTACGGAAAAGAGTGTGTTTCAAATATGTGATAAAAGGAAGTATGAAGAATTGAAATTTATGTGAATAACTCTATACCTTTGGACTGAATTTTAAGAACTATTAGTTTATTTGATATTTTGTCGTGATCCACTCGAGGGAAAATATGTGCTAAATGCCTAGCTGGCCTAATGAGTTGTAAACAAAAATGTCATTTAAGTTGAGAAAATTGAATTGTAAAGATTTAGAAATCAATGTTAATTTTTAAGAACGAGAGAGAGTGAGAGGAAAGTAAGAGTTTAACTTAGTATAATTAATTTTTGTTCCAGTATTATATTAAATAATGAATTCATTAAAATTGTTTGATACCTTTCATGCCTGTATTTCTGACCATGCTGACTGACCCTTCATAAAATTTTGAACCTGTGATCATATATGTGTGAGGGGATATCCCAAATAAGAGAGAAAAGGGGCACGACTGCAAATAAACTAGAAAACCTAAGGCTTCTGAATTATAGTAAATGATATTAGTAGCACCTGATACCCTATAACTATCCTTAGGCTAAGTTAAACTCTACCCTTAAGGCCCAGGCTGGCGCAGTAAATAAATTTACCTGAGTGAATAAGGATAGCTTATAGCGATCAGGGAACAGGTATTTCTGAGGGCCCAAAATTGAGAAATTTGCTAGATAAGCAATAAGATCACATATTCAAGTAAGACAGACTTAGGGATACATGAAGTTAAAGATAGCAGATAGAAGCCAAAGTATATATAAGAAAGTAAATCACGCAAAGAATAATAAAAAGGGATAAAGATATAACAATGAGCAAGGGTAGAAACGTAACAATGGCACAAATTGACGACACACAAAAATATAACAATATGTCACGAAGACCATAGAGATGTTGGAAAGATGAGCTTAAGGAAATGGAGAGCTCAGTGATACAGAAAAGTTTGAGATAAAAAAGAGTGGAAGAATTTGGATAAGACTTTCATCTCACAGTGAACAGAAAATAGTTGATAAAGAATATGCAATAATAGTTAAGTGTAATATAAATTTTACATTTAAAATATAAAAATTAAAAAATTAAAATTTTAAATATATATATATATATATATATATATATATATATATATTTTTTAAAAATTTTGGTATTAAATCTTATGTTTTAAACCTGTTAAATAGATAAATAACCCCCCCAAAAAAAATCTGCAAGCAAGAATACACCGTATTGTGTTAATCCTAAGTAAGCATATCCAAGTTATAAGCTTGTGATGTGACTACATGATGCTTAAAACAGTTTCAATAACAGACCAAAATGTATGGCCAGTAAAAAACACAATATTATGAAGTCAGAAGACTGTTGTGTTTCACAATAAAGAAAATACAAAACTAAAAGATAATGCATTTCTTCATTCAGAAAAAAAAAAAAAAATTCTTTATATCAGAATACAAATCAAACTTTCACTGAGTGAAATGCAAAGTTACCATATGCTATCTAATCATGTTTAATTTAATGAGATGTAATTAAGTCTGATGCTTTAGATTTTGTGATATAGTACAGTTTTTAAATTCTAAGATCTTTTCAATACAACTTTTCTCTTACTTTTCATCAGGCATGTTGTTACTAATATACTTTTCATAAACTGTGCCTCCGTCATCTGGAAAAATCTCTTCTTGATAAATGATAATGTTTTTAACCAACTCATTTACTAAATTTTGGTACTGAACCTGATCTTTGTCTTCAGGAATAGGAAGAAGAGTTGGACCAAAGCAAATAGCCAAGTTATAGGGATCCATCATATTTTCATCACTAAATTCTGACAGACTGTAAAAGATAAAATCAATTTAATATTTATATAGTAAAAATGTACTATTTTATGCCTGCAAAGAAAAATTAAAATTAAAAATTAAAAGATATTCAGTGAGTTACATGACATCTAAACCACTTGACTAATCAGTGCTAGGATGAGAATTTCTTGATATGTGTTTTCTTGTATCAGTTGGTAATGAGGATACTATTGGTTGGAGGAAAAACTGGATTCAAACTCTGTCAAGAATATAAAAATATGAAGAACTTTTGTAAGGACTTTTCAGTTAAAGGTGAATTAGTTAGTCTTCAATGGAAGTGGCAGGGTTTTCCCACCCAGACATTTAAATTTTTATTCTACAAAACAAACTGACTAAAAAAATATATCTATGATTCACAGGCATAGAAGACATGTAGAAAGGATTAACTGCCCTATCAAGGCATTAATTAGGTTTATGTGAAGCCAAGTTATGTGTCCGTGACAGGAACAGGTGAGGTAAGGTAAAACTGCAAACATATCATATCTGAATGACAAGATTTGACTTTTTTTTTTTTTTATGTTAAATAGGGATGAAGGATTCAGAAAATAAATTGTAAATAACAGACACAGAATAACTGATTTTTTTCATGTGTGCGAGTTTGGAAGTTCAGATAAGTAAAAGTTGAATAACAGGTTGTCAAATGTCAAGTAACTCATAATTCAAAATGCAATCAATAAATTAAAGCAGATAAGAAAAAAAAAGCAGTATAATAATTTACACTGTTCTGTTATGCATTCTGATTCTTAAATTTCTGTATTGTTTTTTTTTTTTTTTTTTTTTTTTGGTTTTATATATATATATATATATATAACCATGGACTTGCATAGAAAAACATAAGCAGTATTTCATTTTTCATTCTTCTCCCACCCATAATACTGTACTTCATAAATTCATAAATAACAGAAGTTGAGATAAATGCACTAAAGGAAATCGATTCCAACTTTTACAGTTGTGTTTTTATGATCATCTCAGAAATTCTCCACAGACAGTGCCAAAAAGAGGAAGCTTCAAAGTTAGTATTGTAATATTCAAAATAAAGCAAATATCATAGTAAAAGATAACTCATATGGCCATAGCCAAGTTAGCCAGTCCTGGGCATGGATAGCAGGGTTTTTTCTGCCAGTTTATCTGGGGTTTTTCATCCTGCAAGCAGGCAAATCGGACCCATGAACACACAGCTACAGTCATAAATACAGCAAGGAAGGCCACAGGAAACCACCTTGTGTTATTATCTCCCTAGTAATCAGCTGCAACCCTCTCAAAGAGAGGAAGCCACAGGATCATATATATATTAAAGATACCAAGCTATTTTAAACCTGGTTTTACTCCATTTCCCAAGAAAGTAAACAGACAAACAAGTCAAGTTTGCGCCTGCAAGTGTTGCAAGTCTAGCTGACCCTGCACGTAGTGCAAGACCAAGGCAACTCTTGGTAAAAGTAGAATAAGCTCTAATCACTAATCTTAATATTTACCCTTAATGCAAAACACATCTCCTGGAGGAGATGTATGATGCTTTGTATTAAAGGCAAGGGGCCACTACCCAGACCGGTTTCGACCTTTATTGAGGTCTCATCAGTGGGAGCCAGGCTAGAAATACCAAGATTTTAGTAATACAGAACTTATAAGTATTTTACCAGAACAAGTTACCATAAGGTGTTTTAACCTTATTAAATAAAAATCTCAGGAGGAGATATACTTTCTATATATATATATATATATATATACACACACACACACACACACACGAGTGTTATGTGTTATATTTCCTTCTTTTGTGTTCTTTGTTATTTTTGTTCTTATACTACGTGTTGTTGTTGTTCGTGGCCCCTTGCTGTAATTCTTTTCCTAAAATTTTTCTCTAAACTTTGTCTATCAAATACTATGCAGGGCCCTTAGAATACCTACTCTCTAACTTGTGTGAGGCATCCTCTTTTTTCTCAGACAAATTTATATACTGCACCAGCCTGAGCATAAGTACAGAGTATATCTCAACCTAGGGAAGGTCACAGAAATTAGATGCCACTAATGTGGTTACAACTAAATCAGAGGCTGTAGGTGTTCTAATCTTGCAGTCATAGTCCTTCCTTCTTAACTTACTTTGGGTATCCCCACATGCATATACAGATTAACAAGTTCATAATTTTTATGAGTGGTACCAGTCTACATGGTCAGATCACGCACATGAAACAATGAAACATATTTAATGAACTCATAAGTAATACAATAGGCAGACAATACGTAAGCAATACTAAGTTAAAATCATGTAAGATTTCACTCACTCTCTCATACCTTAAATATACAATCTCTCATTACATAGAATGTTTCCTTCAAATGGTTAAAATACTATATACAGTTGATCAGGTGCTTGTTAGACACAAACACATCTTGTTTACTTTTCGTATGGGTTAAAACATTGGTTCTTAACAAATTCACGGTTCTTGGACAGTCAGAGATTTAAAATGTTCTATAATCTGCTTAATCTTCAAAGCTCATTTTTCATTCTGAAACACAAAATTTCTTCTGCTCACAATCATCCTAATGTTTAAGGGACAAAGAACATGTAAAGTACTTATCTACATTGCACAGGTTTTTGGGGTTCCTTCCGTCCTTCCTTCGTAGTGGAAAACTGTTGTTCAAGGTTTGCTGCCACGTGTATTCTTCGAGTCTGGCACTTGCTTCTTCAAGAATTACATCGGTGCACTTTCTTTGCCGATGGCCTGCAATTTATCTGCCGTACTCTGCTGCGATGCCTTGCCGGTACCTACAGTAGTCAACTCCGGAAACGTAGGAGTTGGACATCGTTGACCAATGAGAAGCACACGGAGAGAAAACCGGAACAAACAAATGGGGGCAATCCAGACCCGTGTTGCTGCATATATTCTTCCTTTCCAGTGCCCTCTTTTTGAGTTAGATTTTGCATATTCTGCCCTTTGATTTGTCCCTGACTGGGTGACCTCATTGCACCACCACACGGGGTTTCCATTTTCAGGAACGCGTGCCTCCATGAACTAACACCGACGCGCGCTTACAATATTATGGTGGTATCTGAGCGACCCTTGCCCTTTCTTAGGCAGTGTATTGACACTCTTGCATGTGTAGTTATAAATCGCTAGTAATTATCTTTACATATACTCTTTGATTATCTTACATCTACAATTCTAATTCAGATCTGTCAAAACACATACTAAATATTTCATTCATCTTATTGATCATGATATTAATTCTTCTATGACATGAACTTAATTGCTGAAACGACAAGTATGCTCTCTTAGTGGGGCATATTCTGTTAGAATCTGGATGGGTGACTTCACTGTAAGTGAGGTTGCCCATTTCAGATCTAACAAAGGCCCCCTCCTTCTAAAAAAATTTTCTACTCAAGAACGTTTTCTTCCTCAGTTTCTCTCCTTGATATGATCCTGCCATTATGTCTGGGCCTTCAACCATTGCTTGATACACATGGTTGGTTTTGTTCTTCACATCCTGCTTATTCAGACCAGCGCACTCATCTCTATTTAGATCATTCTTCTCTGCTTCTTTTCCTTGATCTTTACTAGTTTCCGGTAAAAAAGTGGATGATAGCGAGCATAGCAAGTTATTGTTACTATTGATTGCTTCTACATTTTAACTAAAGCTGGAATTATGCTTATTATTGCAACTTAAAAAAAAAAATCAAATCTGGAGTTGAATAAATCTTAATAATTGTGCGATAAAGTTGGAACTGAATTAATCCTATATATATATATATATATATATATATATTATATGCTTTTTATGTGAATCCCAGGCCTCCAGTAAGTAAGGTGGTCTCGCACTAGGCGACAAAATTTACCTTTCACCTAAAGTTGGGTGGTTGGAAAGCAGATACGTTAACCATTCTGTCAACCAGGGTGGCATATTGTGCATGTTACTGCAAACTGAAACGTTTTATATTTATATTTAGATCCATGTTGTAATTCCATAAATATAATGATTTTTGCTACAATTTTTATTACCGTAAATTCAAAATTTTATTTTTAGTGAGAATATCTGAACTTTACAGTTGATGAAGTTCCTATTCTTATCTTGATTAGCAAGCTTAATTTGATTGCATCTAAATTCTTTTCTTTTTGTTTTTTTTTAAATTTTTTTTATCCTTATACAATTATTTAACTTGCATCAAAATAAAACAAGTGACCTGTCGTTATTATGCATTGAATCAGATATAATGGACTCGATTAATTATGATGACATTATAGATATATTTGCTAAAACCAAAGCCAGAAAAAAAAAAAAAAAATTGTAGTTATTGATTTTTTTAATTTAAATTTGAACTGATATATTTTTATACTTTTTTTAAAATGCAAATATATGTATACCAATGATGTATTGTGTTATTGAAATTAGTTATCATGGAAATGTTGACTTTTATTTTCAATAAACTAAAAAAAGTGCTTATTTTTGAGGCCTCATAATGATGTTGTGCCTCGGGTCTCCAGAAGTATAAATGCGGCACTGGACACTGCCTATTTGTAATGCTAGCGGTGAACGCTCGTTTTCTGTACTTAAATTCATTAAAAATATTTACACAATTCGTTAAGTCAGATGTATTTGAGAAATTTGTAAATTATGTTCACAGAAAACGATATTGTTGAATTATTACATTATAAATGTATGATAGATAGTTATATAGTTACATCTTATATATAATTGATAAATACTTCATTAAGTAAATGTATAAAAATTTATTTGTAAATTACTGAATAGTTTAAAGTCCATATTTTTTATAATTAAGTTTATTTTTATTTATAAATATTTCAGTTACTGGATTTTGAAAATGGATAAAAAGAAATCGGGTTTTCAATATTGCAAATGTAAAGCAGAAAAGGAAGAAAGTCTGAAAAAACAATAAGGTGCATTTTTAAAATATCTTTGTCGAGAAGATCATAATCGCAGACAAGAAGAAAATCTTCAAGATTATTCATTGGATAATTCGTCTATAGTTACGATTAATGAATTGGAGAATTCTATAGATACCAAAAATCGGATTAAAACATAGAAGGAGAAATCTACAGATCGCATGAGTATTGTTGATTCTGAAGCTAGTTGTTCTACAGATTCAATCATAAAAGGATTTGATTTTACAAATTTAAATTATAATGATCCAGCAACTTGTTGTCCTGTAAACTTTTCCAATATCAATCAATTACGTCAACTATTAGTTGAACATGGACTGAACAGATCCATAGTTTTGATTTTCCGAAAGATAACAATAATAGATTTTGAATGACTCATTATACTCGAAGACTATTTAACAGCGAGACAATGCAGCGTTTGTGGTTATTGTATTCAAAATCCACGGATTCTGTATTTTGCTTCTGCTGTTTATTATTTGATCAATGGCAGATTAACCTTGCTGATTCTGGATTGAGGGACTGGAAAAATGCTTCTTCTATTTTAGCTGTATGTGAAAAAGTCAAAGACATATTGAAAATTAGCATAAGTGGAAAGAATTAGAAATTCGAATAAAAGAAAAGAAAACCATTGATGAAGAGAACTTGCTAGTTATTAGAAATGAGGAGAAACATTGGGTGCAAGCATTAGAACAACTCTTTGTTTTAGTTCAGACGTTAGCTATTCAAAATTTATCATTTCGAAGAACAAATGAATGAACATCTTCGAAGAATAAAAGATAAAGATACATATGTGGAATCTTGGAAAAGATATTCAAAATGAAATAATAAACATCTTCACCAACGTGATAAAAAATAAAATTTTAGAATCTGTTGTTGCCGCAAAATATTATTCCATAATTATTGACTGTACGTCCAACATTGGTCACACGGAACAAATGAGCATAGTACTTCGAAACGTAGACACTGGTAATAGCACGATTTCTATAAAAGAACACTTATTGGGATTTATAGAAATAAAAAATACCACTGGAGAATTTTTATCAAATGAAATACTAGAAACTCTAGACAAATTTTCATTACCAACACAAGATTTACGGGGTCAAGGATACGATAACGCCAGTAATATGAAAGGTGATGTAAAAGGTGTGCAGCGACGAATTTCAAATATTAACCCGAGAGCAATGTATGTATCCTGCAGTTCACATTCATTAAATTTAGTAGTGAATTGCACTGCAAATACTTTAGATGCCCACAGCATTTTTTGACGTGGTACATCTTCTATATGTATTTTTTTCCAGTTCGACTCGTCGATGGGAATATCTCAAAAGACACAAGTAATTTTACACTCTAACCACTCTGTGATACACGATGGGAGAGTCAAATTTACTCATTAAATCCCCTAAGATATAATTTGTCCAAAGTTTGCAAAGCACTGCAAGAAATATCTCAAGGTGATAGTTTATGTGGATTAAGTGGAAATACCATGAAATTAGATGCAAGTAGTCATCTTAAAACTTTTAGGAAGTTCAAATTTATCGCATCTTTAGTAATGTGATATAATATACTTTTTGAAATAAATTTTACAAGTAAACAATATAAATGGTGCCATAAATTGTATTAATGATACAAAGAATTTCTTAATGAAAATCCGAAATGAGGATGAATTTGAAAAGATGTTAACAGATGCGGAAAAAATCACTGAGGTCTTAGGTGTAATGCCTAATTTTGAACAAGAAACAGTTAGACTTAGGGAAAAAAAAAAAAGAAACAATTTGTGTATGAAGCAGAGGATGAATTCATAACAGATTTTAAACAAAAATTAAAGGTAGATTTTTATTTTTCAATTATATACTGCAAGTGCACCTGTTGATGAAAAATTCAAGCATGTCTACAATTAACGAAAAGTTTGGTTTTCTTTTATATATATATGAATTTCAAAAAATTACTTCAGCAGAATTGCTTAAAAAATATTTGATAGTGAAAAATTATTTAACACATGATAATTCTAGATAATTCATGATAATTCAATATTGATGGAACAGATATATGTAGTGAATTACAAATAATAGCAAGGCGAATTTCAGAAAACACTTCCTCATTAGATGTCCTATCATACATATGCAAAAATAATTTAGAAAATAGCATTCCAAATGTGCTTATTGCTCTGAGAATTTTTTCGACATTGCCAGTATCGGTAGCAAGTTCAGAAAGGAGTTTCTCGAAATTAAAACTTACAAAAATTTACACTCGCTCTATGATGGCTCAGGAACAACTCACTGGTATGGCAACAATATCTATAGAGCATGAAATTGCATCTACAATCAATATAGATGAATTAATTCAAAACTTTGCCAAAGAAAAAGCCAAAAGATTTTTCATAATTTTATTTAAGATGTAATAATTTTCTTGCTATACAGATATTAGGAGTAATCATATATGTATACAAATGTATTGGTTTTGATTAATAAAACTTTATACATACATGTTCATAATGATATTATTTTTATAAATATCCATATGTGTAGGTGTGCGTATGCTTGTGTGAGAATGACAAAATATATATACAGCAATCCCTCGATTAGCATGCCTAATGCGTTCTTTAAAACAGGCGCATTAATCAAACATAATAACCTATGGGAAAAAGTATAATTCATTCCTCAGATTTCTTTTTTGAACCTTAATTTTTTTATAAAAGAATTAAGATATGTCTCAGGGCCTAGTTAAAGTAAAATCATGAATCTGAAAGACTATAAAACATATTCAGAATATAAATTTTATTATTCTACTTCTTAACAAAGAATTGAGCTAACATAGTTTGGTGGACATTTTGTTTCTTTTTTTCATACAACCGACGGTATGGTCCTATTGCCTCTTCTACTCTTCTGCAAATTTTACTGCTTCTCTATTCATCAGGGTCAGCCTCTGCATTGCTACTTAAAACCTTTGCTTGTAGGAAAAATATTAAACACCGCCGATTGTTATAATCCGCTAGCAGGCAATTTTTATGACCGATCATAAACAGTGGTATTCTCTTTCCCAAAATGTTGAAAGGTTTCGATGTGTGAAAATTAATGATACACATTAATGATCCTTAAATATTATTCTCCTCAGAATATTTCCACTATAAAATATTTATTCATAAAAAATGCTAAGAAAACTAAAATGACAAATTCCAGGAACCTCTCGTGGAACACAGTTTGGGAAATCCTGGTATACATAGTTCACATGGAAGTAGTGTAGTATGTCATTAAAAATAACTTTGTAAAATGTTTTAAATCGGTAACTAAATTATTTCATTCTCGTGAGTGATTTTTTAAAATAGTTAGGCATAAAAATGTATAGACAGAAAATTTTTAAAATCTGTAACATTTATTTTTAAGATGTATACAGGCGCACTAATCGAATTTGGGTATTGAAAAAAATGACGCACTAATTATTGCATAGAGACATTGTATAGGGACGCCTAAATTTTCTTTGCCTAGGGGCATCAAATACTCTCGCACCAGCCCTGGTGAGCTCACTGACTGTTTTAAAAACAGAAAGATTAACATCACCAAGATGGACTGGCACAAAACCTAGAGATACTGGTGAAGGATGTAAATTAATCTACTCTGGACAAATTGGTATTGCAGTAACTGTAAACCTCTGATGATCAATATAGAAAGCTACAATTTACAAGATATATCTGTCTACGCTGGGGAGCTTAAGGGTCAAAGTTGTATAACTGAGAGGAAACCTCTACACAGCCTTTCAAGGAATGCAGAGAAATGACCAGAGCTCTAACCTAATGTCCAATCCTCACCTTCTTGTAGTGCACCCTGTTAGGTATCATCTACCTGGATATTGAATGAATGAGAATGGGCTGGCAATTTGAGATTTAACCGACCTACTGGAATAAAGTCTAAAACACACCCCAACTCAAACATCACTGGGGTTCAAGATCGGTACTATCAACATAAGAAGCCTGAATAGCAAAGAAATGGAGCTAGCTGAGGAATTAGATAAGTACCAGATCGACATAATAAGGGTGACTGAAACAAAAAACACAAAAACTGGCGAGATTTTTCTGAGCAATAAATACAAAATATTCGATTCAGGCAATGACAATCAAGAAAAAGAAGGAGTAGTCATAGTATTCAACACTAAATACGAGCCAAATCTTCTTTAATGTCAGGCAGTTTCAAGTAGAGTGATGTGGGCAAATATCAGAATGGGGAATTGGACAACGAGACTTTATTTGTGCCTATGGTCCCACAGAAGGTTCTACTAAGATAGAAGTGGAGGAATTTTTTGGGGCCTTAGAGAAACTTACAATGAAAAAAGGAAAAGTTGGTCCTTGTTGGAGATCTAAATAGCAGAGTAGGAAATGATTGTCAGATATCCAAAATAATTTTGGGAAAATTTGAAGAAAAGAGAAAAGCTAATAATAATGGCAAATACCTGTTGATTTTCTGCTCAGGACATGGAGAGAAGAGGCAAGGAATAAAAAAAAGTCTCAATAACCATGTTATTGTTGATAGTGATGTTTTCTACCTTGTGCAAGACACCTGAGTGTATTTGAAACTGGAAGTGATCATTTAGTCTTGAGCAGGATAAAATTGAATTTTATATTGAAAAGCAGAACATTGAAGAAAGCTTTAAAGCGAATAAAAGTTGAACAGCTCTCAGATGTGAACTGTAGACTAAAATACACAAAGATTACTGAAGAAAAATTAAAGTATTTGAGAACAGGAACCAAACCTTGAAGATTCAGTGAGAATGGCATGTGAGGTTGTCTGCAAGGATAGAAAAATCAGAACTCCATGGCGGACACAGGAAGTTAAAGAGGCAGTGAAGGAAAAGAAGAAAGCATATCAAAAGTTCCTGGCAAATAAGTCAGCTTGTGCTCTTATACAGAGACAAATCTAAGAAAGCTAAACACTGTGTAAAACTAGTTAAACAAAAGTCAATGGAAGACTTTGGTAAGAACATAGAAAATAAATATCAAGAAGGTGGCAAAATATTCTGGAGGTTGTTGAAGAAGCTCAGAAATGGAGGAAAGAGTGTTGTAAAAGGAATTAGAGATGATAAAGGTGACATGAAAACTGGAGAAAAAGATATCCTTGAAGTATGGAGTAATTACTTCGAAAAATTGCTAAATGAAACAAGCAGTGATAGCACTGTGGTAAAAAACACTCAACAGGCATACATTTGGGAATATATATCCATACCTTGAAGTAGAAAAAGCCAGCAAAGACTTGAAATGCAGAAAGGCAGCAGGAGTAGATGATATTCGACCAGATATGCCCAAGTACTGTCCAACCACAGATACGAGACTCTAGTCTGGCAACTTGCCAAAAAGAGTCACTTCATGTTGAAGGGGAAATAGAAATAAGCTGATGTACGAATTAATCACCAACACACAAAATCATGTGCTTTATACGTAAATTTTCCAACTGTTATACAAGCAAAATAGTTCCTAGGAAAGAACTTGACATTGTCGGCATCCAAAAATGTGTTAGCAGACCTAATCTCAGGATGGTATGGTCACTTACACAGAATGGGAAAGATTGGTAAAACAAGTGTTTTCTGTCAGGTTGGCAGGAAAAAAAAACAGAGGAAGACCAAGATATAGGCGGATTGATATGGTAAAAAGTGCTTTAGAAGATAGAAATATTAGATCTGATAATTTTGGAGTCTTGACAGGTAACAGACTGATTTGGAAAAAAATCGTAGATAGGAAGTTAGTATGGATGTAAATTTTTCATGTAGTACTATCATATCTTGTACACCCCTTGAGGGTACATGGCAGGAATTTGATGATAATGATCTGTTTATGCACCATAGACTGGATGCTCACAACAGACAAAGGATGAATTCTGGAATGAACTTGAAAGACATCTTCAAACTATTAACAACAATCAACAGATATTCATTGGAGGAGATCTAAATAGACACATTGGCTGCACAAGAGATGGCTTTGATCACGTGCATGGTGGACAAGGATATGGTGTACAAAATGAGGAAGGTACTAACATCCTAGAATGTGCCAAAGCTCATGCCTTTGCAGTGCAAATTCTCTTTTGTCAAAAAGAGAACTTTACACCTAATTACATATACCAGTGAAGGTCAAGCTGAACACATTAATTACTAGTTGGTTCATTGGCTGATCTAAAATGGATAATTGATGTAAAAGCCATCTCATTAGACAATGTAGCTATACAACACTGTTTATAGATACAGGAATCCACATACACCAGTATTGTATAAGATCAACTATAAAGACAAATTATAAAATGGTGGAAATTAAACATGAAACAGAGCTGGAGACGTCATTAGAAGAAGCACTGATACATATTTTGACCAAACAACAAACGACATCTGGAACACATTAGCCGAGCATATTAAGACCAGCACTGCAGCCATACTAGAATTCACAAAACCTGATCAATATTGCATTGACAAGCAAACTTGGTGGTGGAACCCTAAAGTGTAAGAAACTGTGAATTTGAAAAACAAAGCCTATAAGATCTGCCTAAAGACAAGAAACTCTGATGAGTGTGAAAGATACCGAAACCTAAAATCTGTAACATAAGCAAAAGTTGCCTAAGCACTACCAACAGATATAAGATGAAATGGACACATTGGAAGGTGAGAAGCAAATATATTGCTTTGCCTGTGCATGTCAACATTCTACACAAGACCTAGGGCACATTACGAACATCAAAGATGAAAATGCAAAGATGCTGCAAACACCAAAAGATAGATTACATCATTGGTGAAACTACTTTTATAAGATCAGTAATGAAGAGTTCCCATGCTCACCATTGCAAACAGCCATAGAAGTCTTGAACCTGTGCCCCCTATCAGCACTGATGAAGTACATTCTGCAGTTCATCAAAAGAAAAACCACCATCCCAGATGATGTACTAGTTGAAATCTGGAAGCTACTTGGACCACAAGGAGCACACTGTATGGACACTGCAACTAAGGATATTCATAAGCCACATTCATGGACACTTATCATATGCTAAAGCACTACATCACAAAATGAACTCTAACATCTCGTGCAGAAATGAAAAACCCACTTATACGAGTTTGGAATGAAACTTAACATCAAGAAGATGAATATATGCAAGGAGGTGATGAAACCGATGGCATGCTCACAATAGATGGCATGGAGCTGAACAAATACTTAGTGTCCAGCATTAGCTCAAATAGCAATACAACAACAGATGCTGAAGCCTGAGTCAACTAGCTTCATCGACATTAAGCCTCATGGGCAATTTTGCCCATGAGGCTTAATGTTGATGGCCAATGACTAAGAGGCTGACCAAAGATGGATACAGCAAATGAAAATAAATGACGGAGAAAGCAGTATATACAACTAAACCCTGACTTAAAGCAGGAGAAACACCAGGAAGAAGAAGATGCTAGCATGCCAACAAAAATCAACTTTCTGACTGAATTTAAAAATCAACCCACATAGCCATGTCCCTGTGTGTACCTTGAAATCCCAAAATAAATTAAATTCCATCCAGCCAGACTGGAGTTCACAGAAATATATTTCATGTTTTGTCCCTCTGTACACCTATAAATGATCCGAAAAAAATAATAACTGGAATGACTCAGATCTTTGTATGGATTCCACATATCAGATCTGGATAAAATCCATTTAGCCAGTCATCATAGAGTAACTTGTGTAAGAGACAAACAGTATAATACATCTAAAAATAATTTTTAAGTGTTTAACTATGCATAAAAATGATTTTTTCTATTAAATTGAATGATATATCAAAATTTGAAATCCCCACCAATTTTAGAAAACTTTCTAAAACTGTCTCTAATCCCATGATATTTTAATAAGTTGATACACCTTTTTGATACTTATATATGGTAAATATACAATTTGTGCATTCATTCAACCATGGTGTTTTCTGGTTTTGCACCAGAACTTGAAAGAAGTTAAAATTTAAACTGGTCTGGATAGTGACCCTTCCCAAAGTACATATATACACACCTGAAAGGAAATGTATATTGCATTATGAGATACTAAAACAATTTATGCAAAGTCACATCCTCTATATAAAGGCAGCATAGTCGTGAAGATACTTCACATACTTTATATCTGGGATAGAGGATTAAACAAGAATATAATTTTGCCTAATTTACAGATTTAATAATTAAGCAGTATGAAAGTAAAAGCTAAATTATACTTGCCAAGAAATTATATTCTTGTTTAATTCCTGCGACCCAGGTATAAAGTATGTGAAGTATCTTCACGACTATGCTGTATATAGATGATGTTCACACAGAATAAAAAAAATAGTAATAAATAATAAAATAAATGACCATCCCTTCCCCAATCCACAAGGATTTTAGGAAAGCTATTTGCTTTCCTAAAGCTATGTGCCCTGGATGTAGGGAATGTCAGAAAAAAATAGCCAGAATCTTAAAAAGAAATACAACCTCTGCACAGCTATCAAGCCTCACTTAAAACTAGCTGCCAATATCTGTTCCTCCAAGAATCAACTTCTTCCTCCTCTCAGTTCCTTTCAGTTTCTGCAGCTATTCTCAAAAATTAGCCTAATCTGAATAAATATGGTTATATAAAACTTCTGAAAATATGAGAAACACTAGTATTTCAAGATCTTAATTTGCATCCTTAACTGGTACTCACAGAGGGTGCCTGCCCAGCTAGATCTCTTTCATCTATGTTTCATGTAGTTTTGTACTACCTTTGTGTGTGTGTGCGTGCATGTGTTACGTCTTATACTGTACTCCCTGAAGATGGATGTTTGAGAGGAAACATTGAAACAAATAATATTTTTAATCTTGTCTCGGTGTTATTTTATTCCATTAAGCCTCAAACATGAGTTCCTTCCAGCACTTAACCCTTAACACATGATTTTGGTGGTTTATATAGTGCAAAGTTTGTCAAATGCAAAAGAGAAATGAAATATACCATCATTTGGCTTTACAGTGAATAGGTAGGTAGATATACAGAGGGGAAAAGAGTAAGTGAAATAATGGGACATTGTGATAATCCAGCATTAGTTAAAATCTAAAGTTAGAGATATGCCTACCAAAATGTAATGCTTGACAAGAGAGAAAACTGTCAACCCATTGCATGACTCAGAAAACAAATAACATGAGAACTTGCTTTAGATATCAAGAACATGACTTCAGTTTTCCTAACTTTTCCATGACATTTCTTCAAAGATGGGCAACATATGCTAAAAGATCCTCTGTTTATCAACAGTAGAAGAATCCATACTGGTAATAGCATTTATTAGTTGAAAGGTTTTTAAATAGCACAGAAGAGCTACTGTTCATAGTTAGCTTCTAAATGCTAAATGGAAACCTGTTGACTACTTCTCCATTACCACAGGAAGTGAGGGCAAATGGATGATAATTTGTTGATAAATTTTTGTTGTATTTCTTAAAAGATGATTACAGGCTGGTTTCAAAGCTGCGGGATACTGCAGCTTTGAAAAATCAACAGAATAGGATTAAAAACACATCAGGAAAATCAGAGAGATGCCTTTAAGGCCAAAAGAACTTTGAAATTTGGTTCAGAAAATGAATTTTTAATGATATTTTCCATTCAACAGTGGCTTTGACCCTTAAGCACTTCTAAATTTGTTTTGAAGAGCTTAAGGGTCAAAGCTATATAACTGGGAGGAGACCTCCATTTAGCCTTTAAAGGAATGCAGAGCTAACAAGGCTCTGGACCTAGTGTCCAATCCTCACCTTCTCATAGTACACCATGTTAGGCATCTACCTGGATACTGAATGAACAAGGACAGGCTGGCAATTTAGCAGACTCCATTTCTTTGCCATTCAGGGAATGGCAAAGAAATGGAGCTAGCTGAGGAATTGGATAAGTACCAGATCGACACAATAGGGGTGATTGAAACAAAAAAGACAAAAACTATTAAAGAACAAGTAGGTCCACAGTAATAACTTTTAATTAATAAATAAGGTACAGATATTTCATACTGAAACTAATAGTACATCTTCAGTGTTACAAACAGATAGGAATGGAATAAAAGTAACGAACATTCAGTGGATCACCTATTAAAATACATTGTCGTCATGAGCTAGGAAATGAAAGAAATTAATAAATAATTAATATTTAAGATAATTGGTTTGTTTTAATGATTACATAAAATAAAAGTCTCCCAGATCTTCGAGAGAGAGACAATCATTTCAATTTAAATTCGGTTGGTGTAAAATAGCTTCACAACTTTCTTTAAAGAGGCATTCATATTTGAACTTGCATCAATGAAGGAGAATAACTTTATCCCACTGAACATTATGAGTAGTGTTAATACTGTGTTGTGCTAGACCAGACTTCTGAGGTTTGTTGTAATCAATATAATATTGATTACCTTTTTACCACAGATTGATTCTTTTTACCACAGAACAATAAAATGTTATAATGTTATAAAATGTAATACTCAGGCAATGACAATCAAGGAAAAGAAGGAGTAGCCAAAGTAGTCAACACTAAATACGAAGCTAAACTTCTTGAATGGCAGGCAATCTCAAGTAGAGTGATGTGGGAAGATATCAGAATGGGGAATTCGAAAATGAGACTTATTTGTGCCAATGGTCCCACAGAAGGTTCTACTAAGGTAAAAGTGGAGGAATTTGAGGCTTTAGAGAAAGCAACTGACACAATAAAAAAAGGAAAAGTTGGTCCTTGTTGGGGATCTAAATAGCAGAGTAAGAAATGATTGTCAGACATACAAAAATATATTAGGAAAATTTGGAGAAAAGAGAAAAGCTAATAATAACGGCAAATATCTGTTGGATTTCTGCTCAGGAAATGGACTGGTCATTACTAACACCATGCTTCAACAAAAAAATGTGCACAAATTCACATGTGAATTTGTTTCAAATCCTCTACACACCAGAGTGTACAAAGGATTTGAAATTAGAAGTGATCACTATTTAGTCTTGAGTAGGATAAAATTGAATTTCATATTGAAAAGAATGACTTGTAAGAAAGTTTTAAAGTGAATAAAAGTTGAGCAGCTCTCAGATGTGAACTGTAGACTAAAATACATAAAGATTATTGAAGGAAAAATGAAAGAGTTTGAGAACAGGAACCAAACCTTGGAGATTCAGTGGCAAGCCTTGAAGAAAACCCTGATTGATTCAGGTAGAGAGGCATGTGGTGAAGTTGTCTGCGAGGATAGAAAAATCAGAACTCCATGGTGGACACAGGAAATTAAAGAGGAAATGAAGGAAAAGAAGAAAGCATATCAAAAGTTCCTGGCAAATAAGTCAGCTTGTGCTCTTAGAGAATACAGAGACAAATGTAAGAAAGCTAAACACAATGTAAAACTAGCTAAACAAAAGTCATGGGAAGACTTTGGTAAGAACATAGAAAATAAATATCAAGAGGGTGGCAAGATATTCTGGAGGTTGTTGAAGAAGCTCAGAAATGGAAGAAAGAGTGTTGGAAAAGGAATTAGAGTTGAGAAAGGTGACATGAAAACTGGAGAAAAAGATATCCTTGAAGTATGGAGTAATTACTTCGAAAAATTGCTAAATGAAACAAGCAGTGATAGCACTGTGGTAAAAACACTCAACAGGTATACATTCCAGAATACATATCCATACTTGAAGTAGAAAAAGCCATCAAAAGCTTGAAATGTGGAAAGGCAGCAGGAATAGATATTAGACCAGAAATGCTGAAGTATGGAGGTATAAAAGTCTTACAGTGGCTGCACTGCATAGTACAGAAGGCCTGGGCAGAGGGACAAATTCCTGATGACTGGAGTAGAGCTCTCATAGTACCCATATATAAAAAGGGAAATAAAACTGAATGTGAGAATTACAGAGTACTTCTGTAATTTCCCAACTGTGTGTTCCTGGTAAGATTTATGCAAGTATACTTGAGAAACAGTTGAGAAAAATTGTGGAAGAAAAGCTTGAAGAACAAGCTGGATTCAAGACAGTGTTCAAACCAGTTTTAACTTATGGATTTGAGAGCTGGATCAGAAGTAAAACACTTGACCAAAGACTAGAGACAGCAGATATGAGAATCCTGAGAAAGATCAGGGGCATGAATAGATAGCATCAATGGTAACATCATATTAAAAATGAGGATATTAGGAAAGAACTTGACATTGTTCATCGAGGAATGCGTTAGCAGAGCTAATCTCAGGTGGTATGGTCAATTAAACAGAATGGGCAAGGAAAGATTAGCAAAAGAAGTATTCTCTGCGAGGTTGGCAGGAAAACGACCCAGAGGACGACCAAGATAAAGGTGGATTGATACGGTGAAAAGTGTAGAAATATAAGATCTGATAATGTTGGAGTCTTGACAAGTAACTGGCTAATTTGGAGGAAAATTGTAGATAAGAAGTTAGTAATGATGTAAATTTTTCATGTAGTACTATCGTATCCTGTTCACCTCTTGAGGGTACATGGCAGGAATTTGATTATGATGATATATTTTTAAGGACAGAAGTAAATTTGCCTTGGAGATTATTTCAATTTAGACAGCTGATATGTACTTATGCAGCACTCTAATCTGGAATAATATCTATGGCCTCACGACAAATTAAGACAAAACCTTTAGAATTTTATAAAATAAAAAAAACCCACAAATAACATGTGAGGTTTGCATAGCAAAAAGGTAACTGAAAATAAGAGATTTCATATAAGATATTTGACAAAATCGAATATGTAGACACATCAAAAACATGAACATGTCAGAAGTAACATGCTTAAATTTAAAAAGTAGAGCAGACGTAAGTAGCAGAACCTTACCTCTTCCAGTGAGTCAGTCTGTCACAAGAAAAAAAATTTAGCTGTTTTACAAAAATCAATGTCATTCAAAAAACTGTGGGTGATTGCAAAATTTGGTTTATATTTCTGAATCTGTACATACAAATAACCTAAATACAACTTTGTCAAATAATGTAATTGTTTTGTATTTGAAAAACTGTTGTTCTCAATCCAGTTATCACAACATTTATTTTTTCTTTATTTGTTCGTTATTTCAGTTTTTAAGTGCATTTCACACACAGAAAAGGTTGTGAGCCCATCACAAATTAGCAGTGATGGTGGGCTATGCATTCATTATCCAGAAATCATGCTATATATATATATATAGAGAGAGAGAGAGAGAAAGAGACTTAGGTTTATACCAGATGATGAGAAATTTATATACATCCTAAAGGCATTTGCAAACAGCCATGCCAAAGTGGAATTGGAAGTCAAACCAGACTTCCAATCAACATACTCTTCATCCAGAGTATGTTGGATGAAGAGTGAAAATTTATAATTAAATTAGAATGAAATATGTGCATACATATTTCATTCTAATTTACATACTTTAACATTTAACAATGTAACAATTTTCAATGTAAAATATGTTATTTAACAATAACATACTTTATATTGAAAATTTTAGATTTCCATGGTCGTAAAAATGCTCTTCAAAACTGTATTATGATGACCACATGACAAAAACTAATATAGCATTTTAATAAACTTAAAAAATGCTTGACTGTTTTATGTGACAACAGTGCATTTCAGGTGATCTGTTTGCAGGCTCAAGGTCAAATATGAAGTTTGCTGTTAAACTCAAAAATGGCAGGACATTTTTCTTGACATTTCTCAGCAGAGTAGGTATAATCAGAACACTATAAGACAGAGCATACAGTATCTCTAGCAACACAGAGAAGAGAAATAAAGAAATTCATTACATCACCTCTGCTCTTTCCCTTAACACCTATAAGTGTGATATGATCAAGATCTTGCAACTCATTCTCCCAAGATGTGTAGTGCTGATCATAGTTTAATGATAACTAGTCTACATCTGCAACAGAACCCCAACAAATACTTATAAATATTAACTGTTTTTTCCATCAAACTTTTCCAAACATTCATTTCCCCATGTCTAATATTCATTTTCTATTCTAATGTTTGGTTCCCAACAAGAATCAGTTTTTCATTTGCTTTAAATCAGGTAATTTTGCTAAGGACTCCATCCCCCCCCCTCCAACAGAAGCCTTTGTGGTAACACAAACCAAATACTTATCACTGTCCAACTTTCCATTTTGAAATTTGCCCACATCACTCTGCAACCATTAAAAAAGTTTATCTTTGTGTTTAATGATGAACTCCTTTATCACTATTTCCTTAATATATAATTACTTAAGGTTATTTAGAAGAAACTAACCTGTTTAGTCTTCTCTATTTGTAACATCATTCATACTGACATATTTCTGCAATTCCAACTACAACTCCACATTCTTTTTATGGAGATGATACATTTGTCAACTGCAAAAGTTAGTTGACAGGCAGGGGGGAAAAACGGGAAGGAATATGATAGAAACATTTAAGTTACTTAAAGGAATTTACAGGATTGATGAAGGGGAAATGTTTCAACACTTGGCTAGAGGGGAGCAGAACAAGAGGTCATCTCTGGAAATTGGGTAAGAGTGTGGTTAGCAAGGGTGTAAAGTTTTCACTTGGAGGGTGGTGAATGAATGGAATGGACTGCCTGAGTCAGCTGTAAGTGCTTTGTCTGTTAATGTTTCAAGGAGAGGTATGATAGATATTGTGATGATAGTTTGGGTCTCCCATGATGAATCTTTGGTTTGAGTTCCTGTGCAATAATAATACCATCAAATCCTGCTGAGTTTAACGTTGTTTAATATTGTAGATGGAGTTTCACTGCATATCCTGCTTCCTTGACAAAGAGGACATTATGTAACTGGGTGAGCCAATAACCAGTATAACATTTCATCAGGCTGTGGATTTTGTTTGTGATTTGAGCTAATATGGAATACAATTTGGTTAGCTAAATTCCAAAGCCCATTTGCATTCATGCAGTATATAGATGGATAGTGCAACACAAGATAGAAAGTTAGACACCAGATAAGAAGCTGTAATCCAGTATTCAATTCTGATCCACATTCCTTAAGTTATGTGGAGATCTTCTCAGTTACCTAGTTTGACTCTTAAACAACTGCAATGTATACTATTTAAATTCAACATATCATCATCAAATTCCTGATTGGTACCCAAAGTTGGGTGCAGAGAACATATATTATGATGTACTACACGAAAAATTTATATCATTGACAACTTCATACTGAGATTGTTCCTTCAATTAATTTGCTATCTGTCAGATCTTATATTTCAATCTTCTAGTGCACTTATGATATATTTATTTATTTGCCTCCTTTTGGATCTATTTCGTGCCATCCTGGTGTAAAAAACTGGTTTCGCTAACCTCTCACATTTCTAAATGCTAACAATATCAAGTTAGATCCTGATATCCTCATTTTTAATATGCTTCTGCCATGGATTCCATTTGGTCACTCTACTAAATTTCCTCAGAATTCTCACATCCATGATCAAGTGTTTTATTTCTACTCATAATAAAATTTAACAGAATGAATACAGCACAGATCTCTAAAATAATGTTGCCACATGATCTTTCTCTCTTCCAGTAGTCATAAGATTTTCATCTCAATTTATTACAAAACCTGGCACCTCATTTCTTCTATTCTTCAGAAGTCCATATAATTTTTTTTTTCTCATTAACATTGTCTCCAACTTTCAGTCCAGTTTTTTTTTTTTTTAAATCTTTTCCTCTTTCTCTGATTATAAACAAGGCTATCATCATAAACTCTGAAAAACTTTATTTTATTTTTTAATTTGACTGCTTCTTTAACTCTCTCTCTCATTCCACCAGCAGGTTTCCTTTTATGCTTCCACGAACCCTTCTACTGTTCCTCCCATTACATCTCAAAATTTTTCCCATTCCTCGCATACATTATCTGTAGTTAATTTATGGGCCTTGGACCTAATTGGAGACTCTAATTCTTGCTTTATTTCAGACTGTTTCAACATCCATAACTTCAGTTTTCTTTCCCTTTTATTCTTGCCACATTTATCTTCCACACACACCTTAAAAGTGGCTATAAAAAGCCTATGATCTCCATCTAAAGCAACTGAAGGCAAAAATTTGATCTCCATGACTTCCTGGTTCCATTGTTTATCAAGGATGAAATAATCAATTATTGATTTTTGCTCACCAGCCCAACCATATCTTGTAATTCTGTGGCTTTATCTTTTTTTGAAACAAGCTGCTTCCAATTTTAAGATAATTTCTGATGCAAAAAATTTAATAACTTTTGTCCTTCCTCATTTCTTTGGGAGAAAAAAAAAAAAAAAAAAAAAGTGGGCCCATAATTTTTTCTACTCCTGTTCTTTCTTCTCCAACCTGTGCATTAAGATCACCAAAAATGATTACACTCATATTCTGAATAATATCCTTCTTTTCTTCACCATATGATTCACATAGATAATGAATAACAGTGGAGATAATGTATACCTTCACAAACCTGATTTAGCATTGAACTATCTTCTTGTACCTTTTCAATTCTAACAGGTGATGACTTACAACTCAAATATAGATGATGTATATGGTGCAATATAATGTATCATCATTTATACCACACAAGTGCAGCATTTTAAACTTCTTTTCTCTTCCTGATCTACTAAACTTAAATACAAATTGTTAATATACACTTATGAGTATCCGTATCCCAAAGTGTCCGTAGAGCCACTGTTTGTATTTCCTGTCACTATAGTGTTGCTTTCAATAAAAGTAGGATCTCATTCTGCTGCTATTACGCCCTTTGGGGGCTGGAACAGCTGATGAGTGTTAATTGAACAAGTAGATCTGGAATGAAACCTTTGCTCCAGCTCATCCCAAAGATGTTCAATAAGGTTGAGGTTGGGTTTCTGGTTGGCCACTTTAGTTCTTCCACTTCTCATGTCTTCAAACCACGGAGCTAGGGCCCTTGCTTTGTGAGTAGGTGATTTAATTTGTTGATATAGGAAAGAGCTATTCCAAACTGTTGCCACAGTGTGAGAAGAACAGAATTGTTCAAAATGCGATGGTAGGCATTAATGTTTAAAGATTCAGACACAGAAACCAATGGACCCAGTAAAAACAGCCCATCGATACAAGGTTGGGTATCCTTTCTGCTATTATGGCCTTTGGGATAGGTGCTCCACTAAGTTCAGGTAAACTACTACTGGAATTCGTTTCAATTCCTCCTGCAGCATGGCATGCAACCTTCATTCCAGCTCATCCCAAAGAGGTTCAGTAGGGTTTAGTTATTCCACCTCCATATTTTCAAACCGCAGAGCCAGGGTCCCTTGCTTTCTGAGCAGGTGAGTTATCATGCTAATAAAGGAAAGGGCCTATTCCAAACTGTTCCAAAAGTGTGAGAAGAACAGAATTGTGCAAAATGTCATGATAGATGCCAGTGTTTAAAGATCCAGACACAAAAACCAATGGAGACCCAGTCGAAACCAGGAAAAACAGTCCCAGACCATTATGCTATCACCTCCAAATTTTGCAGTCAATACAAGACATTTCCTGTAAGTATTGTTCACCAAGCATCTGCGAGGTCCAGACACATCCATGAGATTGCTAGATCATGTATGCTGATTCATCACTCCACAGGATCCCCCCTTCCATTGATCCGGTCCAATGACAGTGTTGTTTGCACCATTCCAGATGACACCAAGCAGTGGCAGATGTAATCAAGGGCTTGTGAGCTGCAGCATGACCATGAAACCCAAGGCCAAACACCTCATGTTGTAAAGTTTTGTCACTGGCATCCATTCTGGAGCTTATGCAGAAGTCATTTGCAATGGTTGCTAAGGCTGACTGGCAAGTAACTGTGACAGCACACTTGAGAGTTTGCCAATGTTGATTTGTCAAATTCTTTGGCCTACCAGTTTTTTTTTTTTTTTTTTGGGGGGGGGGGAGGGGTATCCATCATGTTTCCACTTCATAACCTCACAGCGATAGTAGACCAGGGCACCTGCAATGTGGCAGAAATCTCTCAGACAGAATGACCTAACTTGTGGCTCTGATTATCATACCACATTTGAACGGACACAACTCTTTTTGTTCACTCATCCGGATGACTACTAATGCCCACATGACTATGCTTATATAGTGTTGCAGACATGTATCTGCATCATACAGCTATGGAGGTGTCTGGACACTTTTGGCAACATACTGTATTTCCATAATTTCTTGACTATATATCTTAGTGAAAATCTTATCAATCTCTAATTAGTCTGAATATAGCTTGTTCTTCTCCAAGTTTCTCTTCCACAATTTCATTTCTCTTAGCTTCTCAAGTATGCTTGTATAAAACTTACCAGAATCAATCAGTGAGAAAAGAAAATCCTCTGTAGTTCTCCATTTCAGTTTCATTTTCCTTTTTAAAGATGGATATTACGAGCCCTCTACTTCACTTATCAGGAGTTCAACTTTCTGACCATGACTTCTGGATTATGCGGTGCAAACTGTATGCTCCATTTTTTTTATTACTTCTGGTCAAACATAAATTGCTCCAGTTGCCCTTTCACATTTGAGGTTTTTAATGGCATTTTTTTACTTTTAATACTGATACATTCCCCTGAATATATTCCTCTTGAATATTCTCTACCACTGAGGTGGCACCAGCATGTGAAGATATATATAGTTGGTTAACGTGAGCTATTAAAAAAAATGAGAAGTATTGGCAGTAAGGGTGGATTTTATTGTGTTTGTTTCATTACCAATACCAAAATATGCCCTATTAAAATTAATGGTTTTTTTGTTATGAATTTATGGTCTTTATGGTATCTGCATTGTATCCAATTGTAGGACTACATTATGCATAGCATAATCAAGGATTTTGTAGCATGCTACACATATAGCATTCATTCTTGTTTAAAAATGTGGAAGGTGAGGAAAAGGAATGTGATGACAATGAAGTGACATGAAAATGTAGAGATGACAGTAAATGTAGGTGCGAATGACCTGAAAGGTAACATGATTCATGTAGCAAGAGATGTGAGATTGATTGTGAAGACAAGTGCTGATTTAATGCATCATCTAAAACAAGTAGTGTTTCAGATAATGAAGAGAATGTGAAAGCTGTGTTTATGGATTTGACCTTGGACAGTGTGGCAAACGGGAGATATTTTGGAGATATGATGGCTGATCATGTGAATGTTGGATGAAAATAGGATGTGTGCAAAGAGAAATAGAGCTACTGAGAAAGGAGATGGAAGGCATGAAGACTAAGTTGATAAGGATAAATACAAAGATTAAAAGATCAGAGAGATTAGCTAGTATGAGGAGAACAAAGAGAAGAAAGAAGCCCAGAGAATGGGAGAAAAACAGGGGAAGAGAAGAGAAGAATGAATGAATCTGTTTGGAGCTTCGTGTATGGATATTCTATGATTTAGGGTCTAAAGAAATATAAAAAAAAAAGGAGAAAAACATGCATGAAAAACTTCATTAATGTAGAATTTTTGCTTAGGTTCTGTGATCGTCAGTACATGATCACAGAATACTAATTTAACAATAACAGACAGACAATTCTAAAAAGTGCCACCTGAGTAGCTAATGTAAGATAACTAAATAAGGACTATATGCACAGCTTTTATGCATAGCTTAAAAAAAAAAATAATATAATATACAAAATAAAATTAGGAAAGATTAGCAGATTCAAATAGTGCTATCTCTTATAAAGGGGGATAGATGTAAACTATCAGATCTGTTTAAGTTAAGACAATGAAGTAAAGGTTCACATTTTTCTTTATAAAGACATTTTATGAGGAAATGACTTTTATGAAGGACTCTTTTCTTGTTACAATAAACTATGTTTAGTGTCGATAGCATGCTCTGTAAGTCCAGAGCAATAATATAAGATTTGTGTCAATAATATAAGACTTGTGTTCTTCTAGATGAATAAAAGCAGATCTTCCAGTTTGTCCAAAATAAGATTAATAGATTGTTTGCTCCTGTGGCTTGATGCCTGGGAAACTTAGAGGTGGAAGTTTGTCCATAGGAGAAGTGAAAAAGATGGAGATTTTTCTGATGGGACAAAATGCAAAAATATTCAGGGTTTCTTTTTGTCTAGAAGAAAACAAGTGTTATATTAAACATAATGAGCCTGAATAGTCTGGACTCGCAGAGCATGCTATTGACACTAAACAGTTTATTATAACAAGATAAGAGTCATTCATCAAAAGTCATTTCCTTACAGAACACCTTTATAAAGAAATGTGTGAAACTTTACTTCACACATTTTTTAGGTTAAGAAATAAGGTCAATTATTTCTTAACTTAAAAAGATATATTTAATATACGAAATAAATCTATCCCATTTCCCATAAAGTGGATAGATGTGGACCATCATTCTGTTTAAGTTAGATGGGATAGATTTATTTTGTATATTAAATATATATCTTTTTAAGTTAAGAAATAATTGACCTTATTTAGTTAGCTATTGAAGGGGTGCTTTTAGTTTTGTCTGTTTAACTGCTATTCTGTGATTATATATGGTATGGATGACACTCTGGTGAAAATTCTACATTAATTAAGTTTTTTAAGTGAGTTTTCCTCCAACTTTATATTTTTTCATTATACCAAATCATGGTATTTCATTATTGAAAAAAAAATCAGGGTTCATGTGGCTAGAGATGTGATACTGATTTTAGGGATAGTGTAGCAGAAATATTGCAGAGAGAAGATAGTCAGTGTGTTGCCTCAGCATGATAATTTTGAGTGGAGGTGAAAAGAAGCAGTAATAATATTACTATTATTACGGGCAACTCCAGGGAGTCATTGGACTCATCGAGGGAGGGCCCCAAATCATATTCATCACAACTATTTGACATTCATACAGTATCTATCATACCTCGCCTTAAACTCATTCACTGTCACAGCATCCACCACAGACTCAGGGAGCGCATTCCACTCATTCACTACTCTAAAAGTAAAGAACCCAGCTCTAACACCTTTACTAACCACACTTTTGCCCAGTTTCCATGGATGTCCCCTAGTCCTCCCACAACCAGCCCTGTTCTCAAAAATATCTTCTGAATTAATTTTATAGAAACCCTTCAGTAATTTGAATGTCTCAATCATATCTCCCCTCCTCCGCCTATCAACCAATTTTTGCAACCCACAAATCCTCAACCTGTTCTCATACGGTTCATTCCACAGACCTGCTATCATCTTGGTCACTCGCCTCTGGATCCTCTCCACCTCCTCCCCATCAAGAAGAAACCTAGGTGACCAAATCTGAGCACAGTAGTCTAGATGGGGTCTTATCAAGGCTCGATACAGAGGAATAATAACCTGCTTGTCTCTGCTTGTCATCGTATTCTTCAGCAACCAAGTGATTTGATGAGCTGTTTTGGTCACTTTTGCAATGTGTCCCCTAAATTTCAATTCCTTATCTACCAACACTCCTAAATCTCGTGCCTCATCAATTTCCTGGAGCACGGTTCCACCAATGCAGTAAACTGCCGCCAATCTTTTCACCCCAAAATGCATAACCTTACATTTTGCCACATTAAACTGACATCCATTCTCCTTAGCCCAGACCTCCAATTTATCCAAATCATCCTGCAAAATTTTGACGTCATCTGCATTCACTATTGCCCTACCCAACTTCGCATCATCCGCAAACAAATGAACTGTTCCTCTCAGATCATTTCCTATATCATTTATGAACAAATTAAACAGCAGTGGACCAAGAACAGATCCTTGTGGCACACCACTAGTCACAGGCCGTCTTGTGGACTCTACTCCCGAGTAAACCACTCTCTGATATCTCTCCGTCAACCACCCTCCTATCCATCTCACCAACCCTATGTCCATTCCCATATGCTGCAATTTACTGATTAGAATTCCATGTGGAATCCTGTCAAAGGCCTTGGCAAGGTCCAGTAGAATCACCGTAAACCCATTACCCTTATCCAGTTCAGCCGTCACTGTTATAATACGTGAGCAAGTTACTGAGGCATGACCTACCCTTCACAAATCCATGCTGTCCCCGATACAGTATCCCATTTTCTTCTATCCAATCTTGTATTTTCCTCTTGACTATTTTCTCTAAGACCTTGACAATGATTCCTGATATGCTAATCGGTCGGTAATTTACTACAGCAGTCTTGGAACCACCTTTATGCAGTGGAACTATTTTCCCCTCTTTCCACCCGCTCGGGACTAACCCAGACCCGAGACTCAAATTAAACAAAATGGTCAAGGGTACTGACAATTCTTTAGCTGCGTCTCATACAACACGAGCTGGTATACCATCCAATCCCACAGATGTATTGACATTGAGGTTATGCAATAGACTACTCACCTCCACTTCATTAACCACAATTCCCGTATAATCTACTGGTTTATTCATTTCTGCAATGTCACCACCTGGATGATATACTTTTGCAAAGTGCTCACTCAGTAACTCAACTATCTCAACTGATTCAGTTACCTCCCTACCATCGGCATTCTTTAAAATCAATCTGCCATGTACATTTTTCCTTTTACTTGCTACATATCTAAAAAACTGTTTAGGATTCTCTTTAGCCTGCATGGCCAATGTTCTTTCGTAATCCTTTTTTGCTTTTCTTACCACACTCGTCACCCTTCTGGCCTGTGCTTTATACCGTTCATGTGCCTGCCGGTCACCCTTCTCCTTAAATTCCCTCCATAGTTGTTTCTTTTTTTGCAACTCAAGCTTAATGGTGTTATTCATCCATTTAACCCCTACTTGATTTATTATTCGGACTCTAGGTATACAGTCAGCCATTGC
This sequence comes from Typopeltis vanoorti, assembly GCF_054136105.1. Lineage (NCBI taxonomy): Eukaryota > Metazoa > Arthropoda > Arachnida > Uropygi > Thelyphonidae > Typopeltis > Typopeltis vanoorti. The sequence goes on along the minus strand of NC_143549.1, from coordinate 21,035,939 downwards.
TTCATGCAAGCACTTCTTAACTACCTCCCATGCACTATCAACTTCTAGTCCTTGCAGTTGTACATGCCATGGCACTGAACCAATCAAACTCCTAAGCTTGTCATACTTTCCAGCCCGATAATTCCACATGTACCCTGTCTTAATTGAAAATTCTACACCTTTAGCCACCTCCCAAGTTAAGACCCTATGATCACTCTCACCGATTGGTGGCAATGTGGTCATATTTGTTACAGCCAAATCCTCAGATGTAATTACTAGGTCAAGCACTCTCTGACCCCTAGTATTTTCCATTACATGCTGTCGCAGATAGTTATCCCTTAATAACCGCATAAAATCCAGTTCCTTCCTCCCGTGTGTCCTCTCCTCACTCCAATCATTGCGACCATAGTTGAAATCTCCCATAATAATCACCCTCCTTCCACCCATTTCTTCTATTTGCTTGTGCATACTGTCACCACCATCTTTTCCATCACCTGGTCTATAGCAGCACCCAATTGTATATTTAGTTCTGCTAGCCACAATCTCACACCAAATGGCCTCAAATGTGCTCTTTTCTCTATCCTGCAATTCAACTTCTATTCTCCTTGGCTGGAGCTCATCAGCTATCATCAACAATACTCTTCCCCCCATTTTATTCACTCTGTCATTCCTGAACACACTATACCCATCACATTCAATCCCACTAGTTATATCATCTACAGTCAGCCATGTTTCACTAATACCTATAACCTGTGGTCTGGAAGTGCCAACCATGGCCAAAAACTCTTCTTGTTCCTAATACTCCTAGTATTAGTGTACATGAATTTAAGACCCCCATTAGCCCCAACCCTACCTTGATGCCTTATATTAACTATCCCACTCAGATTTGTTGTCCTTATTTGCTCTGGCATATTATATTCATTCTTACATTCAACTGCCTCCATAAGGACTGTATCTCTACTCCCCCCTCATAACAAATCTAGTTTCCCTGAATTTGCACATCCACTACATTCAGCAACACTTTCTCAAGTCTTCTTACACCGTAACCATTCAAATGCAAGCCATCCATCTTATATAGATCCTTTCGCCCATCAAACTCACTCCACACATCCACAAATTCCACACCACTCGTCATACATAACCCACGCATAAAGTCATTTGCAATTATAGCCCTCCTTTTAAACATTTCACTGTCATACCGTGGCAAAAGACTAATCATTCTAACTCTCTCACTCTTTTCTTTTGCTACCTCAAACAATTCATTCAGGTCTTCTATCATTTCCATTTTATCTCCTTTCAAATCATTCGTATACCTGCCACAACAATCATTTCTTTCACCCTTTCCTTTTGCTCTCTAATAGACGCAGTTACGTCCTTTATGGTCGCACCAGGTTGGTACGATTTTGTCAAATCCTCTACTAACACACCTCGTACTAACGAGTCTCCATACAGCACTCTATCCTTCATTTTGTTCATGTTCACATTCATACGTCTATTTTTCCTGTCATACCTTTTATTATTGGTTGGTTCATTCAGTCTACTTTTGTTCATGCACTCTAGCTGCTGTTTTGCTCTTTCTATTGCACTATTCAACAACGCGATCTCACTCAATGCATCTATCTCATCTTTTTTGTTCTCTGAGAAACCATTTATACTATCATTCACACTCTCACAATTTTCATGTACAACCTTGCCGTTTCTTGTCATATCCCTGTTTCCTTCATTCTGAAGGTTGACAAAAATATCACACTCACGATCCGAAATACACTTCAATTCCGCATTCTCCCTACATTTTCTACACACATTCAATCCTTTATTATCATCTAACCACACTCCGACCGCACTCCGCAAAGCGTACATTTCACAGCTAGTACACTGACTCATTTCTTTTATGCTACCGTTCTTTGATAACGATGGCGAACCTTCATTACTGGCCGCCATTTTCCTTCGCACAGGTGCCATACTTTTCTGTGACGTGTTTTGTCAAATTATACCCTAATCTTTAATAATTATTCAATTAATAAATAAGAGGAAAAAAAGTACAAACATCAGAACATTTAAGTACTAAATATAATTAAATAAAATGAAATATAACTAAATACAGTAACTTAGCTTCGTTTTGTCTTCCACCGTTACGCGTTCGATTCCGACAGTACCAAAATATATTATATCGCAACAGCAACTAACTTCCAAAAAACAACCACTGAAGTACACTCGTATTCAGAGAAACAATTTAGCACTCAAAAACGTAGAAAAACGGGGAAAAAAGCGGACTATTCACCGATTAAAAATCACTTTCTTCTGCACAGCTCAAATTCACCGCCACGTGCTACGGCGACGCTAGCGCCACATATCAATGAAATGAATGAAATGATAGTGAGAATGTGGTAAGAAAGGTCTGGAATATGCAGATGTATTAACAGATAGAAGAGTGGTATGCAAGAGATAGATTACATTTGAACAAAGAAGGATGCAGGCATTTGGAGAAACTGCTGATTTCCAGGAAAGTTAGTATGTTAACGCAGAGAAACTAGAATTGCATAAGTGGAACATAGCACACATGGCCTCATATGGAGATAGTGGCTTGAGAAATAAGAGGGTACAGACTATAATGCAGAGCCAGAAGGAGTATGTGGGAGGCAATATATCAATGAAACTTGGTTATTTCAGGAGAATATTCTGAGGATAGATATCAAAGGGTATAGCAATTTTGAAAGGATGGGGAAGGTGAACTTGGTGGTGGAGTGTTACTCATGATAAGAAATGAATTTTGCCCTCTTAGGATGGAGAATCTGAGTAGAAATGATACTAATAGCTTTGAGAGTATAGTTTTCAAGACAAGATATTTAGTGGAATGCTGCCATAAACCAGGAATTATAGATGGTTATAAGCAGGAAATATTTAGGCAAATTAGTCTGGCAAGTACAAAGTGAACGATCTGGGTTGGTGGGGGGCTTTCAAATGTAGCAATATAAACTCGGCAGAGAAGAAACAAGACAATCAAAAGTTTTGGGCTTGGATGTAGCACCAGAGGATCTAATTGTGATAGATGTCATACTTGTTCCTAGTTGATGAGAGTGACCATGTAGTCCTTAAATGGAGGATGAACAGGCATGTAGAAGAATTAACGTGTAAGGAATTTATGTGCAATTATAAGGCAGGCAACTATCACAGAAGCTTGCAACAGTACAACAGCTGAAAAAATTTGAAGGAAGAGGTCAGCAGTGAACAGATACCCAAGAAAAACTGCTGACAGCAATAGTAGATTATATACCTCAAGAGAAAAAGCGATATGAAGTCAAATAAATGACTAAAGAAAATGGAAAATCGCAGATGAAAAAGAGATTATAGAAGGCATATAAAGAAAGAAGTGGAGAACAGTTGCATGAGGAATATAAGGCTCAGGCTAGGAAAGTGACCAAGTATATTAAGGAGAGAATAATTAGAATATGAGAGGAGGCCAGCACTGCAATCCAAATAGAATCCCAAGGAGCTTTTTATTTTATTTTTTTGCTTTGTGGCCAGGAGGAGAAATGATTGTAGACTGATTACCTTGCTGGATGGAAACAGAACTCAGGTGACCAAGACAATGATATATTTGAGCTATTTAATGAACACTATATTATTCCATCCTGGTAAAATAGGCCTTATTCTTAAAAAGATAAGGCATGGTGAAGGCTATTAGAAGTGAATGAAGAGGATGTAAGAAGTGGAGAACAGTTGCATGAGGAATATAAGGCTCAGGCTAGGAAAGTGATCAAGTATAGTAAGTGAAAATATATCTACAAAGTATGTCATAATCTGAATCCATATGTTTCCATGTAATTTTGAGCAATAATTTCTGAATAATTCCATGGAATCCCCAGATGATTCTGCATATGCTAGATGCCAGTAAAGCAAGGGGATTAGTATATCACCATTTTAAGGGAACATGATATGGAACTCACTGTGCCATTAACCTGGCCATTTAGTGAAAGTCATGCAACGGGACAAGTTCCTAGAGAGAGAGAGAGATAGTGCTAATGTTTTGGCTCTTCAAGAACATTTATATAAGTTGGAAAGATTGGCAAATTAATGGGGATGCCAGTTTAATGCAACTGATGGAAGGAGGATAAAATAGTGCCATTGCATGAAGGTAGTTGGTAGAATTTAGGTATCAAACTATTGGTTAGTTTGTATTTTCTAGTTCTTTTCATTAAGGCAATCTTATTTCAGTAATCTGGTTATTTTTTTACAATAGAGTAAAAAGCAGTGGAAAGGGAAAGGAATTTTATAATGTGCCAGCTGACAAGTTGGGTTTTAAAGTTGCACTATACAGATGAGTTTGGATATTAGGTTAGTGGTTTGGATTGGTAACTGGCTTTCTGATAGTTACCTGAGTGTTTTATGTAGGGACAGTATCAGGGAGTAAGAAGGTTACACATGGAGATCTACAATGCTCAGTACTGGAACCATTATTGTTAAGTCTATGTCAATGATATTGTCGCTGGACTACAGGAGATATGCAGCTGTTTGCAGTTGATGTAAATCTTGTAAGGATCATTATTAATAGTGCTAATTCTTGAAATAACTAAATGTGTAATGACAAATTTCTAACTATTATTGTTGCTTATTTGAAATTACAAATGTAGTAAAAACATGATATTTAATACAAACCACAACAAAATTTTGATTTATTTATTAAATTTGGCTGATGTGAAGAGAAGGGCTATCAACTTATCTGACTGAGGCATACTGTAGTTGCTAATCATAAATCATATTTTTATCGATTAGTATACTGTGATAATGAAGGTTTATTTTCTTGATCATGAGAATTAATAATAATATTTTTGGTTTACAGATCAAGTGGTGATCAATTTTATTAACTTAACCAACTAGTTTCGCCACACTTTAACTGTTGGTGTCTTCAGGGCACTTACATATAGGCTGAAACGATCTCACAATTTAGTTGGTTAAGTTAATAAAATTGATCAACACTTGATATGTAAACCAAAAATATTATTATTAGTATACTGTGATGTTCATGTCTGGTAGTCTTAGTTCTGTGTTTTCAAGAAATAGTACTGGCTGGGCTAGCTATCCTTCTTGATATGTTTAGAAATAGATTATACCTCTATTTCAGTGATTTTAAAAATGAAATTAAATTACAAAAGATTATTGGTTTGAGATTTATCTTTGTGGATAATAAACTGAGAATTACTTGTTGATGTTAGAAAGAAAGCTCAGCTGAAAAGAATATTTCGGAAATCAGGTAATGTGACTCATATACTGTAAAATGGCATGCTGCCAAGCAACTTGTGTGATTTAAAAACTTGCTTAGCAACACAGGTTACAAAATCTATAGCAAATCACTGCCATATGCAAGAAGGAATTAAGAATGAAAAAAAAACCTCACTATTAATTGTTTTTAATAACTGGAGGTTGCAATTTGAGGAAGACTTGGTAAAGAAAGGCCATTCCAGAAAATGCATAGAGATTAACTGCTGCTTGTGTTATTATAGCATAGTGACAAGTAGAGGTAAGATGGCTGCCAATGCTCGAAGCACATGATGAAAAGACAAATGACAGAACAAACCATCTGTGAGAAAGAAAGGGGATGAGATCACTGATCAGCTAAGCTGTTCAACTATAAAGATTTTTAGGGAGGTTTTGTGTACCATTCCTGAATATGAAAACAGTATTCTAAGATTCTAAATTTCAGCAGATTTGGGATCTATGCAGAAGACAATATACAGAAAGAATGAGTGAAGGAAGATTCCCCAGAGAGAGAGAGATATCAACCTCAAGAAAGAAGGCCTATTACTGGAAAGGAAGAAGAAGAAGACATAGTTATCAGCTAGATAACTGAGAAGTAACATCTTGAAGAAAAAAAGAACACAGTTTATTTTAGAACATTACACAGCACAATACAATCTATATCAGCAGTATTCAAACTATGTTCCCTGGAACTCCCAGGGTTCTGTGAGAATCATCTGGAGATTCCATGGGATTAATTCAGAAATTATTGCTCAAAATTACATGGAAACAGGGTTCAGATTATGGCATACTTTGCAGATATATTTTCAATTTTAAATGAAGTAAATATTTTCCTCCAAGGAACTGAAACTTATATATTTAAAGTAAATGATAAAATAAATGTGCTGATTCTGAAATTCAATTTATGATTTCATATATACAAAAAAAAATGATGTAAACTGTTTTGGCAAAAAAAAAAAACAGACTTCTTGATTTGAATTTTTATAAAATTATTCAAGAATACATAATGAAGCATTTGTTGAATCTGCAAAAGACTATTAGAAAATATTTTCCAGCACAAACAGAATTATATGACTGGAATAAAAACTCATTTAATCATTGTCAAAGTGAAAATTTATCAGTGAAAGAGAGTGAACAATTAATTGATACATCTACAGATTCGACCTTAAATATTAAGTACCAACAGGAAGAACTTCTTGATTTTTGGCTGCAAATTTTCAGTGAATATCTTGAATGTTTGACCATGCAATAAAGTTCCTGAAGCCTTTTGTTACAGCTTATTTATGAAAAAGGATTTTTTTATGTACTCAGTGACAAAAATAAAATACAGGAATAAAATGGATGCAGAACCAGAAATGCACAATAAGACAAAACAATTATTTTCTTTGTGACAAAAAACAAGAGCATCCAAGTCATTAAATTGCAGTATGATTTTTCATATAATTTGTTAATCATGTTATAATAAATGGGTTCATTAATGCATTTATAAACAGTTTGCTTAAACTGTATTAAATGTATTATTGCAAAATAAATTAACATTTTGTTCAAATAAAAAGCATTACATGAAAGGTACTTTTATCACACTGAAAAGGGTTCTTTGAGTGTTCAAGGTTTAAACACCACCGGTCTATATTACAGTTACAAGCCAGCAGTTAGAAATGAAGGAACAGAGGATGATGGTTTGATGTAAAATCCAGTGTAAGAGAAGAGTGAATGCTTTCTCTGCTCTTAATCATCTATATGGATCTCATTATGAAAGAAAGTAGCATTAAACCTGATGTTAGAAATGGAGATATTAAACTTAGCTCTTTGTTTAATTCAGATGATGACGTACTCCTAAACATATTCAATACAAGTCTCCAGAATTCCCTGAGTAAACTGAATAACAGTCGTAACATATTTGGCCTGAGAATCAGCAACAAAAAGACAAAAGTATGAAAACAGGCAGGAACACAGAAAATTTCAGCTGCATTTTCAAGGGAGAACAAGTAAATAGTTTCAGCTACTTAGGCATAGTTTTAGTAAAGATGACAAATTAAATTTGGAAATAGATAACAGAATAAGCTAAGATGGTATGGTGTAGAGCAAGTTTTATAAATTTATATGGAAAAATAAACAATATACAAGATGGTGTTCAAAACAGTTATAATGGATCTGAGAGCTGATTTAAAAATGAAGCACTTGATCAAAGATTAGAGACAACAGCTATGAGACACGTGGATAGGCTTATGTGTTCGTCACACATGTTGAATTGGATTTAAACGGTATTGATGCAAACATGATAAGAAAATAACTATTTATTAACTTAGAAGCTAATATTTCGCTAGTATTATATCCAGCATCTTCAGAGCACACAAACAAAGTTCGTTACAAATGCAAGACAACCACAATTTGGTGTAACAGTGGGGCTAGAATAAGTAATTCAGCGTGCAACACAAGACTCAAGTCCTAATACGGCGACATCTAAGTTAAAAATAAAATAAATAAATAAATAAAAAATAGTAGTCCAAAATTAAAATAAATAAATATTAATTTGGTCTTAGGATGACTGTCTCCCAAATCTTTGGTAGATTTATACATCCACACTTGTTAAGGTTTGGAGTATGTTTTAAGGCTTCTGTTGATTCCAGGAACAATCTCTCTGACTTGTAGAAGCTTCTGTGCAGTACTTTTATTTTTTTCCAATTGATCCTGTGTGCTGGGGTATCCAACGCATGGTCTGTCCGACTTGCCATAGCGAAAGTGCCGGATATATTTTTTGTGTTCACTGAGGCAGATGTCCACAGTTCTTCCTGTCTGTCCATAGTAAACTTTGGACTACTGTTTTTTTTTTTTTTTTTAAACTTAGATGGTGCCGTATTAGGACTTTAGTCTTGTGTTGCACACTGCAATTGTATACTAACCCCACTGTTACACTGAATTGTGGTTGTCTCGTATTTGTAACAAACTTTGTTTGTGTGCTCTGAAGATGCTGGATATAATACCAGCGAAATATTAGCTTTTAAGTTAATAAATAGTTATTTTCTTATCAATCTGTGTTCGCATCAATACCATTTAAATCCAATTCAACAGATATGAGAGAGCATGAGAAAATTTAGAATTCTGAACAGATGACATTAATGGTAGAATCTGTTAAAAATTAATACAGTAGGAAGGAACTTGAAAATGTTAACATTCAAGAATGTGTAAGCAGAGCTAATATAAAATGGTATGATCACTTAAACAGAATGGGAGAGGAAAGGTTAGAAAAACAGGTTCAATGTCAAGATGTCAGGGGAAAGACCCAAAGGAAGAACTAGATACATTGAATTAGTCAGAAGTGCCTTAATAGACCAAAATGTTGGCTATGACAGTATTGGAGTGCTGATAAGTAGTAAGACTAATCTGGAGGAAAATTGTAGAAATGAGATTAGTAATAACGTAAATGTAACATGTTGTGCTGTCATAGTAGCTTGCACACCCCCTGAGGGTACATATCAGGAAACTGATGATGTTATTCATCATCTATATGGATCACATTATAAAGTAGTATTAAACCGATATCAAAACTGAAGATGTTAATCTTGGCTCTATGCAAATGAGGTTATACTTTTAAACAAATCCAGTATACAAGTCTGCAGGACAAACTTGAATAACTGTTTTCATTAATTTCGTATGAAGATCAGAAATAAAAAAGAAAGACAATGAAATCAGGCAGTAACATTGAAAACATCAACTACAACCTGAATAGAGAATCTAGATCAAGTAAAACAATTTACCTATTTAGGCACAATGTTTAGTGAAAATGGCAAATTAAATATGGAAATAAATGACAGAATTAGCAAAAGCTGATATGGTAGGAAGTCAACTGAATAAACTAAATGGAAGAAGAGAAAAATCAGTCAAAACACTAAACTAGCTGTATATAAGACAGTTCAAGTCAATTTTAATTTATGGATCTGAGATATGGGTTAGAAATAAAATGCTTGATCAAAGACTGGAGGCCACAGGTATGAGAAAGATTAGGGGAGTGAGCAGTGAGCATCAATGGCAGTATTGCATTAAACACAAAGATTAAGAAAGAGCTTCATGTTGTTAATTCAGGAATGTGTTAGTAGACAACCTCAGGTGGTATGTTCATATGAGAGAGGAAAAGGTTATAAAACAAGAGTTGTTGTTTTTTTTTCCCACCAGAATTGTCAGGAAAAGATGAAGACCAATAAGATGTGCCTTAGCAAAAGAAATATAATATATTTGATAAAATTGTAATTAATCAAATCTTTGAGAAATGATAATTTATAGAAAAGATTACCATCATTTTTAGAGAGAAGAATTACTATCTGTTTTGTATATTTACTTTAAAAAAAGAAAAGCACTTACTGATTAAGGAAAGCAAAGAGATATCTGAGGACAACAAATACAGGTCTTGGCAAACTGTTCACTACATCACGCACTTTGCTGATAAAGTCTTGCTT